>NC_058086.1:147319776-147501462 GCF_014858855.1 Bufo gargarizans
CAGCTCTACATATCTGTTCTATAGAGGCAGAGGCTCTTTCTGCCCAGGACGTGGAGAACGCTCTGGTAGAGTGGGCTCCAAATCCAGTAGGCGGGGGAACTCCCTTGGAGGAATACGCTAACTGAATAAATAGCCTGTTTTATATATCTGGCAATGATCTGGGATGAAGCAGCCAAACCCTTTCTCTTGCCCTGAAAGCAAAGAAGTCTAGAGGAAGATCTCCAAGGTTGAGTGATCTCTAGATACTGTAATAAACATCTAACATCTAGACAATGTAAATCCGATTCTCTACTATTTTTAGGAGAAGCACAGAAAGAGGGTAAGACTATCTCTTGAGAACGATGAAAAGAAGACGACACCTTTGGCAAAAATGAAGGATCTGGCAAGATTATCACTCGATCATCCAAAATATTTAAATACGGTCTTTCCATAGAAAGAGCCGAAATATCACTCACTCTCCTAGCAAATGTAATGGCTAGTAAAAAGGCCAGTTTTAGTGTTATTAATCTTAAGGAGATTTCCTGGATAGGCTCAAAAAGATCTGACGTAAGGGCTGCAAGTACCAGGTTTAGACCCTAAGGTGGATTTTTAACTCTATGGACTAGAGATAATTTTGAAACATTTTGAAACTGCAGCTATAAATTCAAAAAGAGCACTTAAGGCCGATATCTGTACTTTTAAAGTACTAGGCCTAAGCTTCCTCTTCCAGCCCTCCTGCAGAAAATCTAACACCAGAGGGATATCAGGGTTTTCTAGAACATCCACCGGTCTCATTGCAAATACACAAAAAGCCCTCCAAACGCATAAATAGATCTCCGAAGTGACCCTCTTACAGCTTGCCAATAGAGTGGTGACTACTTTCTCAGATAAACCTTTCTTCTCTAAAATCTGCCTTTCAAAAGCCAGGCAGTCAAATGCAGATTCTCTACCTCTGGGTGAAGGATTGGACCTTGAGGTAGACGTCCCGGGAAGACTGGAAGAACCTAAGGGGAGGCAATTGACATTTTTCAGAGCCAAGAAAACCAAACTCTCCTGGGCCAGAAGGGCGCCCGGGCTATCACTATGACTATAGCACTCTCTTCCCTTATCTTCTTTAGGACTCTTGGTAATAACTTAACCAGGGAAAATGCATAAAGAAGCCCTTCTCTCCAGGATTGAGCTAGAGCATCCACAGCTGTTGGACGCTTCCCTGGGCAAAGATAGAAGAATCTCTCTACCTTCTTGTTGGTTTGGGTGGCAAAAAGGTCTATCTCTGGAAGACCCCATAAGGCAACTATTTTGTTAAAGATCTGCTGATCCAAAGACCATTCTCCCTGACGAAGAAGATGACAACTTAAAAAATCTGCTGTCACATTGTCTTAGGTGTACTGCAGAAATTTACGAGATAAATTTTTCAGCTCCACAAAAAAAATTCTGACTGAGGGACATAAGGCTTGGAGATCTGGCACCTCCCTGTCTGTTGATATAGGCAACCGCTGTCATGTTGTATGAATAAATTCTGACATTTCTACCTCTTATTATCTGGAGACTCTCTCTTAAGGCCATCAAGATGGCGTTTAGTTCCCTGACATTCTAGACTGGGACTAAACTCTCTGATCCCAAGATCCCTGAAGAAGAAGAGATTCTACATGAGCCCCCCAACCGTAGGGACTAGCATCTGTGGTTAAAGGTATGACTGCCTGTCTCTGCCACGGAACCCCCGTCTGAAGGTTCGCTAGATTCATCCACCACTCTAGCGAGGCAAGCGTCTGAGGCAGGCATGGCAACCTGTGGCTCTCCAGCTGTTGTGAAACTAGAATTGCCACCATGCCCTGCTGTAGGCTGATAGCTGTTGGCAGTCTGGTCATGCTGGGAGTTGTAGTTTTGCAACATCTGGAGAGCCTCAGGTTGGCTATCCCTGGTCTGAGGTGATAGACGAATCCGCGAGTCCAGAGAGAAAAGATTTCTGTCCGAAATCTTCAGAATCTGCAGCTGCAGTGTCCTCGAGTGAAACCTGGCCCATTATACCCCAGGAATGTCTGCATTCATGAGCCCCAGAACTGACATGGCCTCTCTCAGGGAAACTGACTGATGTGATAACAGGTACTGAAGCCTGGATCTGATCAGACAAGCTTTTGTAGGGGTAATAGACACATCTGAGAAGTGGAGTCTAGGATCATCCCCAAAAAGGTGCACACCTGACTCAGAAGCAAACTGGACTTTTCTAGGTTTAGATCCCACCCTATCTTGTCCAACACCTCCCTGAACCATAAAATCTGTTCCTTTAGATGCTTGTATGACTGAGAAATAAGGAGAAAATTGTCCAGATATGGAATGACTACCAAATCCTTCTCGCTCAAATGGGCCATCATTTCCGCAATAATCTTTGTAAAGACCCTGGGGGCCTGAGACAAACCGAAGGGGAGAACTGCACATGTAGGATCCCCTCCTCCAACTGAATTGCTACCCTTAGGTACTTCTGATGACTGGGATGTATAGGGACATGGTAGTAGGCATCCCTAAGATCCAGAGACACCATAAAACAGTTCGGAAACAGATTTAGAAACACAGACTTGATTGATTTCATACGAAACCTTTCGTACACTAGATACCGGTTTAGAAGTTTTGAATTTATTATTGTACGGTAGGAGACATTCGGCTTTTTTACAAAAAAGAGAGTTGAATAAAACCCCTTTGTTCTTTCTTGTAATGGGACCTTCATCAGAACATTCTTTTCTATCAAGGAAGATACCTCTGAAATTATGGCCACCTGTTTCTGAGGGCTTGAACGATAATCTTACTATAAACCTTTCTGGCGGCAACCTCAGAAAATCTATTTTGTAGCCCTCTCTTAAGATAGAGATTATCCATGGGCTGTTTGATATCTTCTGCCATTGTTCTGTGAAGTGAGAAAGCCAGCCTCCCAACGGGGCCCTGGCATCATTGAGGCTGCTTCTTCGAGGCTTCTGCCCCAGAAAAAAGATACCCCTTGGTTTTTCTGGCTGGACCCGAAAATTGCCTAGACCCCTCCTTCCTCCTATATCCACCTTTAATTAACTTCTCAAGCAAATAATCTAAGATGGGCCCAAACAAAAATTCTCCTTGACATGGAATGGCACACAGTTTGGCTTTGGAGGCAGAATCTCTCTTCCAATCTTTTAACTAAAATGGATCTCCTTGCTGAGCTGGATAGGGAAGAAGCTCTAGCAGAAAATCTTAACGAATCAGCTGAAGCATCTGCCAAGAAATCAACAGCATTAAATATGGTGGGAAAGGAAGATAGCAGCTACTGTCTAGGGGTTCTCTCCTTTATATGCTCTTCTAGCTCCTTTGTCCAAATCTTTAGGGATCTGGCTACAGAAGTGGCTGCTAAGGCTGGTCTAAAGGCTCCCGCTGTAGCTTCCCAGTTCTTTTTAAAATAAATTTCAGCCCTTATATCTATGGGGTCTTTTAGGGAACCCGTATCCTCAAAGGGAAGAGCCGCCGTCTTGGATATTTTGGCAACAGGGGCATCCAATTTTGGGGTCCTATCCCAACAGGCAGACGCCTCCTCCTCAATATACACTGCGTGCAGAATTATTAGGCAAATGAGTATTTTGACCACATCATCCTTTTTTATGCATGTTGTCTTACTCCAAGCTGTATAGGCTCGAAAGCCTACTACCAATTAAGCATATTAGGTGATGTGCATCTCTGTAATGAGAAGGGGTGTGGTCTAATGACATCAACACCCTATATCAGGTGTGCATAATTATTAGGCAACTTCCTTTCCTTTGGCAAAATGGGTCAAAAGAAGTACTTGACAGGCTCAGAAAAGTCAAAAATAGTGAGATATCTTGCAGAGGGATGCAGCACTCTTAAAATTGCAAAGCTTCTGAAGCGTGATCATCGAACAATCAAGCGTTTCATTCAAAATAGTCAACAGGGTCGCAAGAAGCGTGTGGAAAAACCAAGGTGCAAAATAACTGCCCATGAACTGAGAAAAGTCAAGCGTGCAGCTGCCAAGATGCTACTTGCCACCAGTTTGGCCATATTTCAGAGCTGCAACATCACTGGAGTGCCCAAAAGCACAAGGTGTGCAATACTCAGAGACATGGCCAAGGTAAGAAAGGCTGAAAGACGACCACCACTGAACAAGACACACAAGCTGAAACGTCAAGACTGGGCCAAGAAATATCTCAAGACTGATTTTTCTAAGGTTTTATGGACTGATGAAATGAGAGTGAGTCTTGATGGGCCAGATGGCTGGATTGATAAAGGGCAGAGAGCTCCAGTCCGACTCAGACGCCAGCAAGGTGGAGGTGGAGTACTGGTTTGGGCTGGTATCATCAAAGATGAGCTTGTGGGGCCTTTTTGGGTTGAGGATGGAGTCAAGCTCAACTCCCAGTCCTACTGCCAGTTTCTGGAAGACACCTTCTTCAAGCAGTGGTACAGGAAGAAGTCTGCAAGGTAAGAAAAACATGATTTTCATGCAGGACAATGCTCCATCACACGCGTCCAAGTACTCCACAACGTGGCTGGCAAGAAAGGGTATAAAAGAAGAAAATCTAATGACATGGCCTCCTTGTTCACCTGATCTGAACCCCATTGAGAACCTGTGGTCCATCATCAAATGTGAGATTTACAAGGAGGGAAAACAGTACACCTCTCTGAACAGTGTCTGGGAGGCTGTGGTTGCTGCTGCACGCAATGTTGATGGTGAACAGATCAAAACACTGACAGAATCCATGGATGGCAGGCTTTTGAGTGTCCTTGCAAAGAAAGGTGGCTATATTGGTCACTGATTTGTTTTTGTTTTGTTTTTGAATGTCAGAAATGTATATTTGTGAATGTTGAGATGTTATATTGGTTTCACTGGTAAAAATAAATAATTGAAATGGGTATATATTTGTTTTTTGTTAAGTTGCCTAATAATTATGTACAGTAATAGTCACCTGCACACACAGATATCCCCCTAAAATAGCTAAAACTAAAAACAAACTAAAAACTACTTCCAAAAATATTCAGCTTTGATATTAATGAGTTTTTTGGGTTCATTGAGAACATGGTTGTTGTTCAATAATAAAATTAATCCTCAAAAATACAACTTGCCTAATAATTCTGCACTCCCTGTATAGTCCTGTATATTACACTGCACCCCATATATAGTCCTGTATGTTACACTGCACCCCATGTATAGTCCTGTATATTACACTGCTCCCCATGTATAGTCCTGTATATTACACTGCACTCCATGTATAACCCTGGATATTACACTGCACCCCAGTTCCAGTCCTGTATATTACATTGCATTGCATGTATAGTACTGTATGTTACACTGCACCCCATGTATAATCCTGTATATAACACAATAATCCACTGTCAAGTATCGGAAATATCTTTAAAATGTTTTATTCTGAAAATGTTACATTATAAATATCTGTAAGCACTCCAATCATCTCACACACAATGTATTTTTTTTCATCAAACAGTAATTTTTATTGGTTTTTGATACATTTTAAAGTTATAGTTATTTTCATTAATGTGTAAAATATATTAATAAACATAACTTTTACATTAGTCACATTGGTTTGTTAGTTATGCATTTAAATTATTAATCGATAATAAAAGGGGTTGGACATGCCAATATGTTAGTGTTGGTATGTTGTTTAGGTAGTTCGGGTTCCATAGAGACCAATATTTTTTTATTTTACTCAAGGATAGTGAATATGATGCGTATTTAACTTCCATGTTGTATGCGTGTGAGACCGATGTCCATACTTCTGTGATGGTAGGAATTTCTGGGCTTTTCCATTTTTGTGCTATGAGGCTTTTTGCGGCTAGTATTATATGGGATCCCACTGTTTGACTATGTCGTGGGATAGGTTGATTTGGTAGGAAACATAAGGCAAAGTCTGGAGATGGTTGAATATTTGTATGTAGCATTCTGTTTAGCTTTTCAAATAGACACAATGTATTACTCCAAACATCTGACATGCAATGTACCACTCCTACGGTTATGCTTGTCCCTCCCCCACCCCCTCTGCCATGCCTCTGATGTGACCCCTTTACTTGTGATGTCATAATGGGGTGCATGACTCACTTACTTATGACATAATAATCAGGGGGTGTGGTCTAATACTATAAATCAGGGTCACATCCTGACAGCAGTGTCAGTTTCTCTAGCTGGCTGTCACCATGGGGAAGTCTAGGAAGAGGAGGAGGTTAGTTCCAAAGACCGTTCCTGTGGTGAATGCTGTAGAGAGCATGGATGTTGGACCTCGTCAGTATCCAGACGATGAAGAGATGGAGTCTGTTCCCAGCGATGACAACAAGATGGATATTGGCCCTCGCCAGTATCCTGATGATGTTGAGATGGAGGACCTTCCGGGGCCCACCAGCAACATCAGGGCCTCCAACCCCCGGAAGAGAAAGCGGACATCTTGTTTCATCTGCCGCAGGCTATAACATCTGCCGATAGGCCCTCCAAATACCATCTGCCCCTTGGCCACCTAAATACCATCTGCTGCTTGGTTCCCATTAACATCTGCCGTCTGGGGCCATTTACCATCTGCGGCTTGGGGCCATTTAACATCTGCAGCTTGTGGCCCATTTACCATCTACCCCTTGGTGCCCATTTAACATCTACCCATTTACCATCTACCTCTTGGGGCCCACTTACCATCTATAGATGGTTTTTACCATCCAAACCATCTGAAATTCCCATGAAGATGAGCAGAGCACCACCAGGTCCGGTAAGTTTAGCTGCTTCCCTCCGTCTTCTCTTTGTGTTTTTGTAAAGTATATTGCGTGAAGAATTTCTCATGACACTATTCTGTCCCCAACAAATTGCCAGATGTGCAACCCCTGACCTCCTCTCTATAAGTTACCGGACCTGAATTCAGCCAGTACAATAGGAGAATTTCAGCTAATTGAAGGAGACATCACCTCCCTTAAAGAGCCAGAGCCACAAAATGAATGCACTGAAAACCTAAAATAATTTTATAATAAACATAGTATTCAAATCTTTTATAATAAACAGTATTTTTAAGCAAAAAAAATTGTGTTTTATTTCTCTTTATTATGAGGTAGCAAAAATGGCTTCTATTTTCTATGCGTGTCTAAAGGGTATATTAAGTAGGTGCAAAGCTGGAGCCTGAAGGGGTGAGTTACCAATGCACGCCAGGCACTCTCCCCAGGTAATATTTCATCCACTAGTGATATCTCTTTAACAGTATGTTCACAAAGTGTGAGCCCATTACATTCAAAATGGCCGCTCTCATGCTAAGGCACTGCTTGTGATGTCATCATTAGAATGCTGGCATGGTCACACTTTTTGTGATGTCACCATTTGAATCCTGGCACAATAACGCTTCTTGTTTCATTAGAAACACTATTTGTGAAGTCATCGGCTAGTAAGCCTGAGTGCGTCATAATCAGTGGCATAACTATAGGGAATAGATAGGGGCTCAGCACCTGTCACCTTAATGGGCCCCCAATCCAGGCAACGCCACACTATGGCTAATAGCAATACTGCTAAATAATGCCTGAATATTAAGCCTGTACTGTTACTAAGCAAATTATTGTATGAAGACCAGTATTACCGCCACACAATGACCATCCAGAGGATGAAATCCTTGTAACAGTGATGCCCTGCAGACCATATAAGTGATTATGGTGCTGTTATATCTAATGGATCACAGGTTACGTCTCTGATTAGAATCGTTTCCTTGTATTTTCCACCTGGCTTGGAGGACTTCCCGGAGGATTTGTGTCTGCAGATCTTGAAACAGAGACATCTTTGGGTCCTGACATTTCCAGTATACCTACCTTAATTAAGTGTCTGTTGTTGCCCCATCCGTCCCTATTGCCTTCTTATTAAACAATAATGTCCCTAAATACCATCTACCACTTGGTTCTCATTTACCATGTGCAGCTTGGGGCCTCTTACCATCTGTGTCTTGGGGCCTATTTACCATCTACCTCTTGGGGCCCATTTACCAACTACAGATGTTTTTACCATCCAAACCATCTGAAATTCCCAAGAAGATATGAAGATGAGCAGAGCTCCACCAGATCAGAGGGAATGGCGGGAGACATAGCTCCTGTGCCCCACTGCAGCATTTAATTATTGCCATCCTGAGGACGGTGATTCAGTTAAATAGGGAGAGAAGAGCACTGCCGAAGCTCTTGCTATTTAAAGGTGTGCACTCCGTGTCCCCCCTCTTGAGGTAGAGAGGTGGCACCCTGTACCATTGTGCCCCTTGTCAGATCATAGAAACGACCCTGCACAGAAGTACTCCCCCTAATGGAAGTGAAGGGCCCCACGGAGTAAATAAAATAAAAATCAGTAATACTCACCATCTCCCGATGAAGGGACCACGTCTCCCTCTCCTCAGCAGACACAATGCAGTGCCATAATCTTACCTAATGGGATGAGTAGATGAGGACAGGCCGGGGATGATCCTGAGACCATGCACTCTTCTACTCAGTCCAGCAGGTAATGTCACTGCGTCACGCCTGCTGGAGAACACACGGCCGAGTAATGAGGCCTGGGCCGTAATGGAAACACACATTGCTTGGGCCTACACAGTAGTCATTATTACTGTGTGTGTGTACTGGCAGTAGGGGACCCCTGTCATAACCCCAAAAGGGAGGACATCACACCCCGAAAATGCAAACATCATACCAAGGACAGTGGGTGACCATAAAGTAAACTATAGGATATGAGCACACCTAGCAGAATATGCACCTAGTACAGTACCAGCAAAATGTATGAGAATAAATACATGTCAAGAAAAGGCAGGGCCTTAGAGGAGGCCGGCATAACAGGGAGTTTGGTTCAGGGAGACCCGGCTGGGATTGGTTAGTTTAAGTTAGTGGGGCAGGAAATAAGGGGTTAAAAAGGGGAGTGCGGGAAGCGGACAGGGCCATTTTGGATTTACTCAGTAAAGCTTGCGCACCTGTATCGATGGCTCAGCTGGAAGCTCTCCGGAAGGAGCTGCGGGCAGCCGCTGATGTCCGCGGTGTGGGGTGGGTACAGGAGCTAGAGAGCCTGAGTGCGTCATAATCAGTGGCATCACTAAGGGGAATAGATAGGGGCTCAGCATCTGTCACCTTACTGGGCCCCCAATCCAGGCAATGCCACACTATGGCTGCTAGCAATACAGTTAAATCATGCCTGAATATTAACTCTGTACTGTTACAAAGCAAATCACTGTATAAAGGCCAATATTACCACCAAACATTGACCATCCAGTGGTAGAAATTCTTGGTACAGTGATGCTCTGCAGACCATATAAGTGATTACAGTGCAGTTATATCCAATGGATCACAGGTCACGTCTCTGATTAGAATCGTTTCCTTGTATTTTCCATCTGGCCCGGAGGACTTCTTCCAGCCATGACTTGTGTCTGCAGAGCTTAAAACAGAGACATCTTTGGGTCCTGACATTTCCAGAATCATCCCTACCTTTTTCATCCTGCAATTCTGTGCCTGTTGCTGCCCTATCCATCCTTATTGCTTCCTTGATAAACGATAATGTCCCTACAGAAATAACAATATCCCTTGAATAAATAAAATTACCCCCTAAATAAATCATATTGCCCTTAGTGCCCAATGAATAAGTTATAATGCTCCTCAAACATAAACTTTACACTCGCCTAAATCTCCCAGCTATCACCCTGACCCAGGCCTCAAGACAGAGAATCTACCAAAGACTTCAACTGTATCAGAGTCCTGTGGGTCTCCTTGTGCTTTTGTAAACTGTTTTTCTTATTTGGATTTTTTCTTCTAAGATCTGACTACAAAACAACATGAGGAATCTATCATGATACTATTCCCTCCCTCAAAAATTTGCCAGAGCTGCATCCCCCGACCTCCTTTCTACAAGTTACCAGACCTGAATCCAGCCAGTCCTATAGGAGAATTCCAGGTGATTGAAGAAGGAGCCACGACCTCCCTTAAAGAACCAGACCTACAAAATGAATGCACTTAAAAGCTAAAAATCATTTTTTTTATAATAAACATAGTATTTGTTTAAGAAAAAAAAACTTTTTTTTTTTTCTTAATTATCAAATTGCACAACTTGGCCTCAACCCCTATTTTCTATGGGTAATCTAAAGGTGTATTGAGTTGGTTCAGGGCTGAAGTCTAAAGGGGTGAGTTACTAATGCACTCCATGTCTGACCCCATCCCCCCCCCCCCCCCCGCCCCATTTAGCCTCACCTTTTTTTTATTTATTTTTATTCAAAAGTATAAAATGTAAAGTCACAAATTTTTGCATGCCCCAAAGTTTGTGACTTTTAGTATGCCCAAAAACTAGTACGTCTCCAAATAAATCCCTCTTCTATACCCCCCCCCCCCCCCAATTAGGTAATACTTCATAAGGGTATGTGATAAGGGTATGGGTATGTTCACATGACCTTTTTTTTACATATTTGACATATATTATGTTCCAAAATCCATGTGGAATCCAAATCCAATGGTTTTCAATGGGAACTCATGCTGCCAAATCGCATGGGGCACAAAGGGGGACATTATTATTACATCAGGACACAAAAGGGAACATTATTATTTCATTCGGCATAAAAGGGGTATTATTATTGCATGGGAGCAAAAATTGGCACATTATTATTGCATAGAGGCACAAAGGGGGAGATTATTATTGAACTGGGCATAAAGCCTAAGGAGGGACAATATTGGCAGCATGCTAGTGTGGCATGGAAAATTTGTTTCACACTAAGCCACACCTCTAACTCAGCCCAGTGCCTACCTTTATACCCACAAAGTAGAATGTCTTAGTGCCCCCACAGAGTAGAATGCCCTCTTTTTGCCCCCATATAGTAGTTATGCCCCCGCACAGTAGAATGCCTTAGTGCCTCCATACAGTAGAATGCCCCCTTAGTGCCCCACACAGTAGATATGCCCCCTTAGTGCCTCAACATGGCAGAATGCCCTATTTAGTGCCTCCACGCAGTAGAATGCCCCTTTAGTTCTCCCTTAAAGTAGAATGCCCCTTTAGTTCTCCCTTAAAGTAGAATGCCCCTTTTAGAGCCCCCTTATAGTAGAATGCCCTTTTAGTGCAACCACAGTAGTGTGCAACCTTAGTGCCCCCACACAGTAAAATACCCCTTAGCTGAATAGCTCATTAGTTAAAAGTCTCTGCCAGACACCCCCTCTTGAGGCAGCAAAGCGGCGCCCTGTGCCGTCGCACCCCTCGCTCGGTCCTAGAAACAGCCCTGCACAGTAGTACTACTCCCAATATAACTGAAGGCCCCCAGTGGTGTAAATAAAATCAGCAATACTTACCTAGCCCCATTCTCAAGATGAACAGACCACGTCCTGCTCTCCATAGCAGGCACGATGTAGTGACATAATCGCACCTGCTGGGATGAGTAGACGAGGACACGCCGGGGATGATCCTCAGACCATGCACTCTTCTACTCAGTCCTGCAGGTAATGTCACTGCGTCACGCCTGCTGGAGACAGCATGGCTGGGAAATGCGTCCATGGACATAATGAATAACAGACACTGATTTATAGCCTGAGCCTCGCCTGGGCGCACACATGGTAGTCATAATTACTGTTTGTGCATACCAACAGTACAGTTGCAGCTTTCATAACCCAAAAAAGAAGTACATCACACCCGGGACAGTGGGTATGATATAGCACACAGAAAGGAACCCATAGGCTACATGCATGCGTAACGGAATTCAAGATATTTTTTTTTACGGATTCCCAAACGAAAAAACCACAGGGTAGTATGCAGCAGGTTCCTCCCCCTAGGACCCTCCTAAATAACACATCCCAGGTGTAGGAATTGCCGAGAGGTATGTTGCGGCCTAAAATGTCTGTTATGTGTGTCATGGTGCTCCTACCTGGATACCGCTGGACCCCATGCTTTGGCTCCAAAGCAATAAATAGGGAGAATAATTAAGGGATAAAAAAATAACTGGAGTCCAGACCTAGAGATGAAGTTCAATAGCAGCTTTACGTTGCATAAACGTTATCCAAAACGGTTTACAGGCTTTGTCTTGCTTCCATCAGGATTAAGCATGAAACTGGCAGGCAAAATCCACTCTGCTATATCTGTTTTTCTCTGACTCTGCTGAACAGACAGGCTGGCTGCATAACTCAGCTTCTTCTGTATGCTGCACTTCACTTTGTAGTCTAACTCTAGGCTATGCCAGGGAACTTTCCTCCCCCTCCTGTATGCTGTGAAGCAGGCATCCTCAAACTGCGGCCCTCCAGCTGTTGTAAATCTACAACTCCCACAATGCCCTGCTGCAGGCTGATACCTGTAAACTGTTCGGGCATGCTGGGAGTTGTAGTTTTGCAACAGCTGGAGGGCCGCAGTTTGAGGATGTCTGCTGTGAAGTATACAAACAGTGACTCCATATGCATTTTAGATACAAAACCTATCTAGGGTATCTGTCTATTATCTACTGAGATATTTTAAAATAGTCTCACAGTGATTTTGCAAGCTATAGTCTGCATAAGTATCCTATTTAATGAGAACAAAAAAAAAACTAAGTTTTAAATTGACAGCACGTGTAAAAAGACGCTCTATGGTCAAATGACCAAATTATATGAATTAGGGTGGCCATTGGCTTCACCCCATAAAGGCAGACCTCACCGTCCACGCCCCCAAACTGCTAAACCTCGCCCCATTGCTGGCAAAAGGGTGCGGGAGACTGGAAGATGGGAAGGGTGAGCTGGAAGCAGCCAGGGGTGCTTCTCTCACCCTCAAGTCAGCAACAGACAGCCATATCCGTGGGCCATGTCTAGTGACAGACTGGGGGTGAGAGAAGCCTCAGTTAGTCAGTTTGTACAAACAAACAGCACAATGCTGGTGTCTGAGTGTGAGCTACTCCCTGCGTCCGTCCAGACCTTGTGCTGGATGGAGAACAGGGAGCCAGAAAACCTGACTGTCTGGCCTAAAACGGACGTCTGGCCACCCTAATTGAGCCCCGCCCATCCTGCACTGATCTCACAGGTCCTTTAGCTTACGCTAATGGCTGTTATCAACCATTAGGAGAGTACTTTTACCATACCTCCCAACTGTCCTGGATCCGTTGGGACAGTTCTGGATTTCAGTGGCTGTCCCTCGGTCCCGATACGGGGTAGCTATGTCGCGCTTTCAGGCATCTGCCCCTGTAATGCTGAAGCAGAGACAGCGGTCAGCTCCCTGCTTCATCATTCCTATCCCCTGCCGACGCTCCACACTGCAGACCTGTGCGGGGGGCGGAGCCGGTGGTCAGCCTTGGCTCCTCCACAGGCCAGAGCAGCCGATGTATCATACTGCTGCTGCTAGGAACAAGGTGAGTATGTGGAGTTTTTTTTTATTAAGGAGGTTTAATGGGGGTCAGATATGGGGGTCTGAAGGTCTAATGGGGGTCAGATATGGGGGTCTGGAGGTCTAGTGGGAGTATGGAGGTCTGATGGGAGTCTAGAGGTCTGATATGGGGGTCTAGAGGTCTAATGGGGGTCTGGAGGTCTAATGGGGGTCTTATATTGGGGTCTGGAGGTCTAATGGGGGTCTTATCTACGGTCTGATATTGGGTCGGGGTCTTACATGGAGGTCTAATGGGGGTCTGATCTGAGGTCTAAAACTGGGGTCTTATGTGCTGTCTGACATAGAGGTCTAAAGGGGGTTTGGTCTGAGATGGGGGATCTCATTTAGGGTTTTATATGGGGGTCTGAAAGGAAGGGGGGATTTTTTTGTACTAGCGCACAATATAAAGGGGTGTTTTGTACTGAAGCACTGTGTGGTACCAGTATTTTCAGGGGGACTTTTTCTACAGGAAAGTATTGGGGAGTACGGTGGGCACAGTATTGGGGGTGGCAGTGTAACGGTCAGAGGAGGAAGAGACCACAAGGCAGGATTTAAGTACAGTACAGCAGACAAGAAGACTGAAGCAAAAAAACGGCTTTATTAAGGAGCAAAATGAAACTGTCGGAAAACCTGAATAACAGCACAGTACCAGAACACCAGAGGCACAATGGGTCAATGACAGGAATGGCATGAACAGGTGACCATAAATCAACAACAATGGTACAGGAATTTTGCATAGACATAGAATAAGCTAAACAGCAAACAGTCAGCTTACAATCTACTCTCAACACTTATTTCCTATCTAGCCCTGCTACTCAGGGGACGCTTCTACAGCGCACTGACTAAGTCCCTGACTCTATAACCTATCACAGCTTGGCACCGATGCCACTCACAGTTCTGCAGATTCTCCTTGATCCAATAAAATGCAGTCTGGCTCCAGATCCGGTCGCTTGCTTGTCTGTCTTTCTCTCTCTGGTTACAGCAGATGCAGATCTTCACCTAGTTTCAGCTCTGGCAGGAGGGATCCGGCTTGTACTGGTTCTCTGACACACGGTCCCACTCCTCTGGAACACACTGTGAAGTCTCCTTCTCTGGGTCACAGCTGTAGCACTTCAGTTAAGAGTCTACCTTGGTCTGTCTCCAACACAGCCAGCTTCTCAGGACTCCATCAGTCAGTCTCCGTGTCCCATCACTAGCCTTTACTTGGCTCCTAACATGGCAGCCATCCTCACAGCTATCGGGGCACACACACGCCTCCAGCCAGGACTAAAAAAAAAACTGGAACTTCTGGCTCCTCCTATCTCTTGTGCACCTCAGAAAAAGTTCAGCTTCCTCTACTCAGAGCCACATCGACCTCTAGTGGCTGAAATAAGTCACCACAGTCTATGTAACACTATATTGTAGATATCTGTGCAAAGAACAGTATTCTAGGGGCTGACCCTTACAGCAGGATGGGGTGTTGAGAAGGTGAGGAGAAGGATGGAAAAGTAGGAAAGTAAGATGTCTGTTTGTTAAACTCTGCAGAGACGAGGCGCGGATAAAATAAGTCACCATGGCGGTCTGGTCTGACAGGAGAAGAAGAGGAAAGAGAATATCTACATCAGGGAAGAGAAGTCACTGGCTGTAAGAGGTACATCTGTGGCGCTGTATTACCCTGTATGTTCTGTAGCGCTGTACAGTATGTAATGTTTTCCAAGGATGTCTTTAAAGGTTTTTCTTTTTTGTATGAGCGCTGCCTTCTCTGCTCTGTTTACTTGCTCATCACTGCAAATGCTACGATGAGCAGGTGAACAAACAGAGAAAGCAGCTCTCATATGAGCGCTGCCCTCTATTCAAATAGCTGATCGTCGGGGGTGTCGGAGGACCCCTGATGATCTGATATTGATGACCTATTCTGAGGATAGGTCATCAGTAGTAAAAAGAGGACAACCCCTTTAACAGTAGGACTGGAGGGAAGATGGGGGGCCATTTCAATATTTGCCTTGGGCAGCAGAAAAGCTAGGTGCACTAGCGCTGAGTGAAGGGGAGGGCAAGCTGAACTCATGCACCAGAGCCCATGAGCCTATAGCTACGCCCGTGAATGTGGGCATAAATACTGTGCAGTGGCATAAAGGAGGAATAATTACTATGTGGGGGCATTTAGGGGACTGACTGGGATTAGGTGTTTTGTTAAGTTTTGGGTGGAGGTAGAGGTGCGGCCTAGTGGGAAAAAAAAAATTTCGCGCCGCACATAGTGTCCCTCATCCTTCTTTTCAAAAGTTGGAAGGTTATGCTCTTACTAAGTGCCAAGCTTGCATAGCGGGACATGCAAGCAACCGCCCGTGACAGTGGAGAAAAAGCGGGACCGTCTCTCCGGATCAGGGATGGTTGGGACCTTTGCTGTTGACGGTTGAGGTGCCTTTGATATTGAAGGTTTTGAGGTGCAAGGCAAGGTCCCTTGATGCAGGTGTGGACATTGGTGCAGTGTAGCAGTGCAGGGAGCAATGATAAGGCCGTTGTGCAGCAGAACAGTACTTTACTGAAGAATTCAATATCGCTTATAAATACCATGTGCATGTCAAATACAGCAAATGGACATACCACCTAAAAATACATTTTTACCCCTTTTGACAGCTGTATTTTCCTAAATGGGGGTGTGTCCCTACACACTGACATTGTCCAATCATTGCACACTGTTTATTGATGTATTCTTTTGTCATGGGGAATGGTAACACCCAGTTGTCATTTTTTTCTGAAAATTTCTCGGAGGAACAGCACAACACAGATTTGATCAAAATGATCCAGAATTAGTATTTTATGGGGAATACAAGTATTTATTGAAACAGAAAAGTGCGTTTTTTGATCTTCTAAATGGGATTTAAATAACCCCACCCAGGCAGTCATTGACTGCAGTGGGGCACGTGACCTCCATCCACGCCAGTTTACATGAGGTGAACAAAATGCAGTGAAGAAAGCAGTAAATCCACAGAACCGGAACTGAGCATCAGAGAGCGGGAAAGTATTCCACCATTGACTGGTCCTGTTGGGTGTAGAGGTTTATTTAAAATTCACTTAGAAGAAGGACAGCCCCTTTAAGTTCCGATCAGCAGACAACTAACCAACTATAGTCATATCTTCTTGAGTTTGGATATCACCTGGCACATAGTAAGAGAATGATGGTGGTGGCCTTTCCAAGAAACCGGACACCTCAGGGTAATTGTTCTTCTTCTCTTCCATGTGTCCTACTATATGTTATAGGCTATATGTTAAGTCTATTTATACCATACGTACAAGTTGAGGATGGATTTTTCTTGCATTTTTGTACAGAAACTATGAAAAGTTTTAATGAGCCGAGGTACAGGTCACATGAGGCAATTAATAAGAGCAAAAGTTTTAGGAGAAACTTGTAGGTAGCAGTGAGTGGCATTCTAGAAGAACGTTGAGTGTGGAAACAGGTCAGGTTAAGGTTACGGTGGACAGATGGAAGATGTTATACGGAGTAGTAGTAGAAATTAGAAATGACTTGTCAAACACAATATGTTAATATTTATTAATCTCTGTCCATGTGCTATTTTAGCCACTCTTAAGTGTCAGTTTAACTGCCAGGTCCGAGCTGGTGTTAATCTTGTCTGCCAAAGTAACTTGAATCAAACTGAGAAATAGCTGACACAGTGTAAAGCACTAGGACAGGAGCGAGAGATGTACAGGTCAGTGTCCTTTGTAAGATGGAAATGATGAATAAATGAGGGTGCACCTTTAAGTCATGCAGCCACCAGAAATCATGAATAAAGAAGGAGCAGAAAAAGCGCCTCCAGCAGATGCCTCCGTGAATATATAGGAAAAATCGAGCTCTGGCTTAACAGATGGACTAAAGATGTGCAGAGCAGAAAGATTTACCAGTCTAAATAATTCAACGTAATGTTGTGTGGCATCAAGGGCTGTTTGAGGCTGCAACCAGCAGAAGGTACAGATGGGAAGGCAGGCCAGGCCTTTCCCACAAAACCTATTAAAAAACATTTCCGCCGCAGAGACAGTATGTTACAGAGTCACTCGGAGACTGGTGAGACATTACTGTGCCCCAGGCTCTGTTCTGCAAGGTCACCGGAGGAGTTAATCTAGAAGGCTGTGACTCTCAACAACAACTATTCCAACAAATACAGCTTTCCCGATCACTGTGCATTCCTGTACTCCCGTTATACCAGCTTTACCATCTTCTCTTCTTATCCTTTCTGCCTCCTCATCAGTGCTACCTATGTTCACACTTCTTCTCTTCTGATTTCTTCCAGGGATCTTTTCCTGAAAATACTATACACATACTGTATATCTATCTATCATGTTGAGCGAATCGTAGTCCACAAAGTGGACTTCCATCCGAATTTCAGGGAAAATTTGATTCACCGCGAGGCCGAATTTCCTCATGCTCCATGGTAGCAGCTCAATTGTACCTGAAATAGTGTAAAAAAACATCATAACTCATCCATTTGATTGCGAAGGGCTGGCCGCCGCCATCTTGATTGAAGATCTCACACAAAATCCTGTGCACAGTGACATATGCCATCGCAAGCAAATGGATGACATAAGTATGATACTTTTTTTTTTCTATTTTACACTCTGTTATTACTGTCAGATTCCACAATCAGCTATGAACATGGCATCTGAGGGGTACAATGTCATTGCAGCTCCCTGTCATTGTACCCACCACTTACAAAGAAATGCGCTGTGTGACAAAGTCATTTGTCATGAAACAAAAAAAAAATTAAATTAAATTTGGCACAATCTCTTGTATATATATATATATATATATATATATATGTAGTCGGAAAAGGACAGCAACTCCAATATTATCAAAAAGATTATTTATTGGGCCACAGCGGCACAGTGAGGCGACGTTTCGGCTCAAAATCCAGAGCCTTTCTGGATTGTTTTTGAGAAAGGCTCTGGATTTTGAGCCGAAACGTCGCCTCACTGTGCCGCTGTGGCCCAATAAATAATCTTTTTGATAATATTGGAGTTGCTGTCCTTTTCCGACTATTTACAAGGGTAAGCAGTGAAATCCCTGGACATAGCACCCGCTCTTATGGTGTGAATTGGTGCTGCCAAACGTTTCTTTTTAAATATATATATATATATATATTTACATACACACACAGTGGATTTAAAAAGTCTACACACCCCTGTTAAAATTGACAAAGATAAATCATTTCAGAACTTTTTCCACCTTTACTGTGACATATAAACTGTACTAGATTTATAAAAAGGGTTTGACTAGGTTCCCTTTGAGTTGTGAGAAATTTGGATCAGAACCGAAGCAATTTTCCCTTATGTACTATGTTACTATGTTACCACTCAATTGAAAAACAAACTGAAATCTTTTAGGTGGAGGGAAGAAAACAAAAAAAAAAAAAATAATGTGGTTGCATAAGTGTGCACACCCTCTTATAACTGGGGATGTAGCTGTGTTCAAAATTAAGCAATCACTCCAAAATCATGTTAAATAGGAGTCAGCACACACCTGCCATCATTTAAAGTGCCTCTTATATGCCCTAAGAGAAAGCGTGAAGCGAAACGATCGTCGGGCGGCTGCTCCAGACTGGGTCAGTAAGATATGTGACTGTATGTACTCTTTCCCCTCAGCAGACTCATTTTGTAGGGGTGCACGAAGGCTCACACTGATGTGCACGGATAGTGCTTGCGGTGCATTGTAATTGATATCCTGTGTGCACTTTGCTAAATGATCCCCACTTATCTGATGCTGCCTAAATTGTGGGTATACTAGTCCCTCATGGTCTGGAGCTCACTCTGTTTTTAATTTTTCTGTAACACTTCTGTGTTCCCATGGCTGCTTCTTTTTGTAATCATTTTTACTAATGTATTGTAAATGGATGTCTAATAAAGGATTCATTGATTATAATTACTTGTGTGGTAGCTTTTTGAGTGTTATAGGTGATATACGATTAACTCCATGCAAGATATTTATGGTATTAATTTTTTGGTGTTTTGCCTCTTATTAACCCCAAATAAAGTTCAGCTCTAGTTGGTCTTTTGTGAAATTTTCTTAGTCACATCCCACAGCAAAAGCCATGGTCCACAGAGAGCTTCCAAAGCATCAGAGGGATCTTATTGTTAAAAGGTATCAGTCAGGAGAAGGGTACAAAAGAATTTCCAAGGCATTAGATATACCATGGAACACAGTGAAGACAGTCATCATCAAGTGGAGGAAATATGGCACAACAGTGACATTACCAAGAACTGGATGTCCCTCCAAAATTGATGAAAAGACGAGAAGAAAACTGGTCTGGGAGGCTACCAAGAGGCCTACAGCAACATTAAAGGAGCTGCAGGAATATCTGGCAAGTACTGGCTGTGTGGTACATGTGACAACAATCTCCCGTATTCTTCATATGTCTGGGCTATGGGGTAGAGTGGCAAGACGAAAGCCTTTTCTTAAGAAGAAAAACATCCAAGCCAGGCTACATTTTGCAAAAACACATCTGAAGTCTCCCAAAAGCATGTGGGAAAAGGTGTTATGGTCTGATGAAACCAAGGTTGAACTTTTTGGCTATAATTCCAAAAGATATGTTTGGCGCAAAAACACATCACCAAAAGAACACCATACCCACAGTAAAGCATGGTGGTGGTAGCATCATGCTTTGAGGCTGTTTTTCTTCAGCTGGAACTGGGGCCTTAGTTAAGCTAGAGGAAATTATGAACAGTTCCAAATACCAGTCAATATTGGCACAAAACCTTCAGGCTTCTGCTAGAAAGCTGAACATGAAGAGGAACTTCATCTTTCAGCATGACAACGACCCAAAGCATACATCCAAATCAACAAAAGAATGGCTCACCAGAAGAAGTTTAAAATTTTGGAATGGCCCAGCCAGAGCCCAGACCTGAATCCAATTGAAAATCTGAGGGGTGATCTGAAGAGGTAAAAAGTTCTGAAATGATTTATCTTTGTCTCATTTTTTTACATCACCGAAACCTGACATTTTTCACAGGGGTGTGTAGACTTTTTATATCCACTGTATATATATATATATATATATATATATATATAGATCTTGCTTTGTGCCGCCTGTCATGATTGCGCACAGGACAGGCCTCGCACATGCAGCAGGATAGACCACGAGAGGCACTCTGGCATTCGCTGCACTCCTGGCCTTGGATGTGGCTGTAAGGGGGATCTCTGCTTTCACGCTTGCTTTCACACTTGCATTAGACCACCAAGGAGTGAAGCAACCCCCCCCCCCCCAAACACATCCACACACAACGCTGCCACTATCCATCAGTAGAGCCGATGGAACAGTTCTACCTTATGGTAAACTTCTAGCACACACAGGTGGGTGAACAACCCCATATACTGCAATGGTTCTAAGCACAAATGCGTGATAGCCATTAAAAAAAAACGGACATCACACAGACGTTTTTCACTTTGTTTGAAAGCAACTTAAGGGTAGATTCACACAACAGTGATAAACGGCAGTGTGACAGACATTTTTTTTATAGGCCATCACATGGTTATCTTCAGAATCAATTAAAGTCTATGTGGCTATTCATATTTTTTGGCCGTTTTCATGGCCAGATGTATCCTGTTAGAATTAATGGTGCTTGGAATTGCACCCAGCCCCATTCACTTGAATGGGGCTGAGCTGCGCCCATGCCATGTGACACATGGACATGTCATCACTGGCCTAGGGAAAGCTGAGAGAAGGCCGCGGCGCTCACTGGAGTGCAGGTGCCTTCTCAAACAGCTGATCAGCGGGGTTCCCGGGTGTCGGATCCCCACCGATCAGATACTGATGACCTGTCCTCTAAATCTGAGAAAACCCCTTTAACCTGACAGACTAAACTAGCAGAACAGGGAAACAGTGTTAAAGAAAAACACTCACTTCGGCCTTCAGTCAAGTGGCAAATGATCAGCCGAATTAAAACTATTCATTTTAAGGGTTAGTCTGGGATTTTGATAGGTCATCAGTACCTGATTGGTGGGGGTCCCACTCCTGGAATCCCAGCCAATCAGCTATTTAAAGAGGCCCAGCCCTCCAGTTAGCAATGCAGCCTCTTCCTAGGCCAGTGATGTCACATTCATTGGTCACGTGGCATGGGCACAACTCAATCCCAATCAAGCTGCAATAACAAGCTCAGCAACCATACAACGTGCAGTGCTATTCTTGGTAAGATGTGAGGAGGCTATAGCGTTCATCTGAGTGCCACAGCTTCTTCAAACAGCTGATCTGCTTGGTTTCCGGGATTTAGATCATCATGGTCAGATATAGGCGACCTATCCAGAGGATAAGGCCATCAATAATAAAATCCCAGTCAACCCTTTTAAGATGACAACAGTCAAAAATATCCATCTTGACAGGCACATTTTTGGTAGACAATACTATGCCGTTGGGCGTTGCAAATGATCATTTGTGAATAATAATAAGGATGCTCTGCCAGAATGGTCCACATTTAGCTGACTTCTATCTTACGTGAACAGGCTGCTTTAGTTTAAATCTACCAACCTCTCAGTTTCTACTGTACTCTGTTATCTTTCAATCAGCAAGATCCAAAATTATATCTCTCATGCTTACGGTATACTTTTCTATTATAGGACAGATAAGTGAATGATTTTCTTTACGCTGTCACTAAGACATATATTTATACCAGCATTCTACAGGTTTCTTTAGGAATTGATCCCAACAGAAGGAAGAAAAATCCCTAAAGCACTGTTCACACTAGAGTAATCGGTGGCATCCATATTGGAGTCATGACAGCAATACTGGATCAGTTTTTAAATGGATACCAACAATTTCTATTGGACTTTAACGTTGTCCTTGAGGTCTCAATAAGGGATGTTAATATTTTTGAAAGCAAGAATAGTTCTGCAGACAGGACTACTCTCCATCAATACTGAAATCCTTAGATGACTGAATATACAACATCGGTATCGATATTACTACAGCAGTAACACTTTTAGGGTCCTTACACACATGAATTTTGTCAGTTAGGGTGGGTTCCCACTAGCATTAGGGATTCCGTTATGTATTTCCGTTATAACATGGTTATAATGGAAAATAACGGAATCCATAAGACGGAAGGACGGATTCGTTCTTCTGCCCATAGACTTGTATTATGACGGAATGCAAAGCGGAAGCCTTTAAAAGCCATTCCGTTTGCTTTCCGTCCTAATAGAAATTCTATGGGAATCAAAACGGATCCGTCTGGGTCCCGTTATGCAAGACGGAAAACAAAGTCCTGTCGACAGCCCTTTGTTTTCTGTCTTGCATAATGGGACCCAGACGGATCCGTTATGCTTTCCCATAGACTTCTAAGTCAAACTGAAAGAGTTCAGCTTGCCCCCCTCCCCTCGCTCAGTGCTTTTTGGACAGAAAACCTTTGTGCTGCCTGAGACAAAAATGTAAATGGCACCCCCCAATGCCGAGTTTTTGACCTAACCCCTTCCCTCCAGCCAGAGCTGTAACTTGACTAGCATACACTTTCTATAATACCAGTGTCTTTTTATGTGGCACAAGGGTCTTTGGGCCCCCTCAGGCTCCTGGGCCCAGTAGCAACTGACACCTCTGCACCCCCTAAAGCTACGCCCTAGATCACGGCACAACAGAGTTCTATGGGGGGCATTTTGTATATTAAGGGTACTGAAAGAGTTGGGCCTTTTTTAAAAAAAAAAAAAGCCTATGAAATGAATCCAGAAACAGATGCAAAACAATTAAAAACAGATAAACGAACAGAAAATGGATGCACACATTGATGCAAAATGGCGATGAAAGACAGTTTATCCATTTTCTTCACTCTTAGGCCAAGCAGTACTTTTTTTTTTTTGTAACCTTTATTCTTTTCTTTTTTTAAACATAAAATCTTTCATCACATCAATAACACAATAGAACATATT
Organism: Bufo gargarizans; assembly: GCF_014858855.1. Taxonomy (NCBI): domain Eukaryota; kingdom Metazoa; phylum Chordata; class Amphibia; order Anura; family Bufonidae; genus Bufo; species Bufo gargarizans. The sequence continues at coordinate 147,342,948 of NC_058086.1, forward strand.
CCATATTACTGCTATAAAAAACATCATGAAATATCACCCAAACACCCACCCACCACCCCAGGGGAAAGAGACGGAGAGAGAGGGAGAGAGAGGAAGAAAAAAACAAAAAAACAAAAAAAAATAAAGCTCCACCTAGTATGGCCATTTATTCCAAATCTCGTCAAGACCCGCCGGGTCCTTAGTGTGGCACCCAGAAACCCGGTGGATTTTAATAAGATTTTCTACTGCTGCTCGCCACTGACCCACTGTAGGCGGATCTTCTTTTATCCATTTCCTAAGTATAAGAAGTCTAGCCTGAAATAGTACTTTACCCAAAACCAGTCGAACTTCCTTCTTTAATTTCAGATGTTCCATTGCTCCCAATATACATACTACTGGAACTTCAATCACCTGGACCTCCAGGAATACCGCAACAGTCTCTACAATCTCCTTCCAGTATCTAAAAAGTCTGGGACATCTCCAAAAACAGTGTATTAAATCTGCCTCCCTTTCCCCACATTTGGGGCATTTATCCGACATTCTGACCCCCATTCTCTTTAAGGTCTTAGGAGAACGATGTAATCTATGTACTATAAAGAACTGTGATATTTTGTGTGAACCCCTATCTGACACCATTGGATAGTTTCTTAGGGCATCTTGCCATTTCTCGTCAGTAAAAAAAGGCTGGAGTTCTTCTTCCCATTTTTTTTGGGCCAATATTATAATCCGTTCTTTCTTTCCTTCCATCAATATCCTATATCTTTTTTTTTTGTTATACCACTTTTTTCTCCACTCTCAGTAAATTTATCTATTAGATCTGGTTGTGCCTTTCTATATTTGTCCAAATTTAACCCTGTCCTTAAAGCGTTCCTAAACTGGAAATATTTATAAATATCCTTTTGAGGGATCCCAAACTCCCTAACCAGTGTATTAAAGTCCTTCAGTTTATCATCTTCAATTACTTGAGCTAAGTATTTTATCCCCTTTTTTTCCCAATCAATGTAACTCCTAATCGTTTGTAACTCTTTCAAATTAAAATTTTTCCAAATAGGTGTATATTGAAGAAAACCTTTTATCCCAAGTAGTTTTTTAATCTGCCCCCAAATGTGATCTATTGTGTTCATAATACTATTTCCTATATTATTTTTGTCAAGTATACCCGATTCCATTATCTCTAAGTGATTTAATTCCCCTCGCCAACCCATTTTATTTAATACGTGTCTTCCCACTAAACTATTCAAACTATCTCTTATCTGACTATATTGTGTTATCAAATAGTACATAAACCAGTTAGGAACCGCCAACCCACCCTCTCTCACTGGGAGCTGGAGCACTTCCTTTTTTATCCTGGGGATAGAGCCCTTCCATATGAATTCCCCCATTAGGCGGTCCAGTAACTTAAATATCTTCTGCGGGAGTCTTATTGGTGCGTTTTGTAACACATACAATACCTTTGGTAGAAAGATCATTTTTATTAGATTTACCCGACCTTGAATAGAGAGTGGTAGTCTTTTCCAGATATGTATTTTAGTTCTGAGTTCTTTTATTACAGGGAGTACGTTTAATTTTTCATAGTCTTCTATATTACCGGAGAATTGTATACCCAAATATTTAAAACTCTCGTATTTCTCAAGTACTTGAACTCTTAAGTCTCTCCCAAGCTGCCCCTCCCCCAATACCATCATGTGAGATTTCGCCCAATTAATATTTAATCCAGAAAAAGAGCCAAACTTATCTATTTTATCTAATACTCTACTAAACTGATCCCCTGTGTTATGCATAAATAACAAAATATCATCGGCATACATTAATAGTTTTTCATCTCCTCCCGAATATTGAAAACCTTTTATCTCCCTATCATTTCTTATTATGTTTGCAAGAGGCTCAATTGCTATAGCAAATAATAATGGGGAAAGAGGGCATCCCTGCCTGGTGCCCCGATACAGGGTAAGAGGCAGGGACAAACTCCCATCCACCATCACTCTAGCCCTTGGGTTGGAATATATTAGCTGAATCCATTTTTATAAATCCATCCCCTATACCAACCCTTTTTAAAACTGCCCATAAGTACTCCCACTCGATACAATCAAAAGCCTTTTGGGCATCCAATGAAAGTATTGCTTTATCGGCTGGTTCTGTACGATTAGCCTCAATATTCAAGTACAACCTTCTTATATTTGAGTATATTGTTCTACCTGGTATAAAACCGGTCTGATCTTCATGAATTACGCCTTTAATCACCTTGGAGAGCCTCCCTGCCAAGACCGTTGCCAAGATTTTAACATCTGCGTTCAGCAAAGATATTGGTCTATAGGAACCAGGGTCTAATGGTTCTTTACCTTTTTTGGTGATCAATGTAATAATTGCCTCTTTCATGGAATCTGGTAGCTCCCCTATCCTTTGCGCCTCCTTCAGTGTTGTTATTAATTCCGGTATTAAAACCCGAGCAAAGGTCTTATATATTTCAAAAGGAAGGCCATCGCACCCTGGTGTTTTTGCGGGTTTTACATTGCCCAGAACTTCGTAAATTTCAACCATTGATATTTCTCTATCCAAGTATTCCTTTTGGGCCTGGGATATCTTTCTCCAGGCAACCTGATCTAGATATAAATCAAGATCTGGTCTTGAATATCGGACTCTAGTTGCATATAGTTCCTGGAAATACTCCTTAAAAACCGTTTTAACGCCTTCCAAGGAAGTAATTATTCTATCATTGTTATCTCTAATCGCCCCCATCCAAGATTTACCTCTTTGTTTTTTTACGATTCCTGCCAAAATTTTTCCTACTTTCTCTCCCTCTGATGCCAATCTAAACCCTTGGAAGAACAGTTCTTTCCTACTTTTCTCGAGTTGGCATATTTTTAGTTTTTCCTGTTCTTCCTCCCATTCCTTCCTTTTTTGTTCAGTGGGGTTAATCATATATGCCCTTCTTACTTCTTGTACTTTATTTTCCATTAGGTTGAACCTTTCCTTATTGCACTTTTTCCAATATTTTACCTTTTTGAACAGAAGTCCTCTCAGGACTGCCTTGGCTGTGTCCCAAACTATCAGCCTACTGGAAGAATTGTTGTTCTCCTGGAAAAAAAAATAATTTCCTCCATTATACAAGCAGTACTTAACCGCAGCGCAGCCACATTGCATCTGCGACACGACTACACCATCTGGTCAGGGCTGTCTTTAACAAGGGGTAAAAGGAGCAGATGCCCCAGGCCCAGTTGCTCCTGGGGGGCCCAAGGCAGCTGCCTCTTGAGCCCTGCTGGCCACTGCCCCGAGTATCAGGCTGTCAGCTACACAGGGGGTGCTGCCATGCCTGCCTGCTGGCACTCCGGGCAGCGTACTGTGAGAGCTGTGATTTTTTCATCACAGGCCCTGTCTACCAAGAGTGTTGCTGCAGGAGAAGTTTCCCATAATTGTGGAGCTTTTTTTGAGAAGATTACATCAGGAAAAGGTGACAGGGGCTGTAATGCTAATATACTGTAAGCTACTGTATAGTGGGGTGCTATACTGCTCTACTGTATACTATGGGGGTGCTGTATACTGTATATTGTGGGGTGCTTCATACTGTGGGGGGCTGTATATTTTGGGGTGCTGTTTACTGTGGGGTACTGTATACTGTGAGGTGCGGTATTCTGTATAGTTTGGGGTGCTGTGTACCGTGAGGTGCTGTATACTGTGGGTGCTGTATATTGTGGAGTGCTATACTGCTGTACTGTATAGTGTGGGGGCTGTATAGTGTGGGGTGCTGTATAGTGTATAGTTTGGGGTGCTGTATACTGTGAGGTGCGGTATTCTGTATATTTTGGGGTGCTGTATACCTTGAGGTGCTGTATACTGTGGGTGCTGTATATTGTGGAGTGCTTTACTGCTGTACTGTATAGTGTGGGGGGCTTTATAGTGTGGGGTGCTGTATAGTGTATAGTTTGGGGTGCCGTATACTGTGAGGTGCGGTATTCTGTATATTTTGGGGTGCTGTATACCGTGAGGTGCTGTATACTGTGGGTGCTGTATATTGTGGAGTGCTATACTGCTGTACTGTATAGTGTGGGGTGATGTATAGTGTATAGTTTGGGGTGCTGTATACTGTGAGGTGCTGTATATTGTGGGGGGCTATACTGCTCTACTGTATACTGTGAGGTGTTGTATACTGTATAGTGTGGGGTGCTTTATACTATAGGGTGCTACACTGCATACTGTGGGTTGCTGTATACTATAGTACTATACTATACAGCATACTCTGGGGTGCACTGTAACACTAGGGTGAGCTGAGCCCTGGTCTCCTTCCTGCAGAGCGGTGCCCACTTCCAGCCTGAGCCTAGCTGCCCAGAGCACTGATCCTGAGCCGCTGGAGTCTTCAGAACTGGAAGTATTTATATCACTGTACTCTACCAGGTGTGTGGATTTTTTGTGTGTGTGTTGTGGTGGAGGGCGTGATTGCCTGCTAAGGTGTGGGAAGGCGGGATCCAGGGGGCCCAAGTAAAGTTTTTTTAAAACAACACTGTAAAACAAAACATACAATGCAACAGCTCTCTGCAAACCAAATAAAGTACAGAAATGCATTATAATTGCCAATGCTATGCTTATAAATTAGAGATGCTTGGCAAATATATTTTGTACAAAATTATTTGAGCCCGTCTGCCGCACGTCAAGGCAATTTCTGTAAGACGGGTCCTAACACTAAATACTACCCTTTTTTAAATTATTACGCATTTTTGTACTTTATTTGGTTTGCAGAGAGGTGTTGCATTGCATGTTTTGTTTTACGAACTTAAAAAACAAGTTCGCTCATCCCTAGCCGGGGTACGCATTGTTTCCTGGTGTTTTTTCTGCATGGCTAATATGAACACTTCTTCCTGAACTCTTCTACCTTCTAGTGTTCCTGGCCATAGATGATGGAAAAAATGAGGAAATCCTACTGTCTTCACAGTATTCTTTTTAACCTTCAACATTTATGAAGTCTCGCTGTAGTGGGATGGAGCCGACAAGTGAACTTTAACCTTTCTATCAAAATGAAGGAAAGCACCAGCCCCTCCTGGGTTCCGCTGCTCCAGAGACTGACCTGGATGTCTGCACTTTAGGTCACTGACTGCTATTTGTTTTGACTGGGATTGTGTGATGATTAATCAGATCTTTTGGAAAGTCTTGTTCCTAGATTTACATTACAAACATTTGTATCACTTTTTTACAAGCTTCAGAAACATGTATTGCAGTTCACGATGCCATAGATTGGGAGTAAGGCCAGGTTCACATCACCGTTTAATTTTGCGTTCTTAACATCCAACAGAAGAACAGAAAAATGAAGGGAAAAAAAGGATCCAGTATTTTAAGCATCCGTTATGCTCAGTTTTGCACATTTTAATTCAGTTTTAGCCATTTTCATCTGAGATCCGGGGAAAAAGTCCTGCATGCATGCTAAAATAACAGATCTCAGATAGAAATAGCTAAAACAGATGCAAAATGTGCAGGATCCTTTTTTTTTTCTTTAAGCCTCATTTACACCTCCGTGTTCGTGCTCAGTGAGCAGGTGGTCAGTGATGCATCCGTGAAGCTTTCCGTAAAGGGTCCGTGTTGGGTCTGTGTGTCCGCTTTTTGCTGCCCGTGTTGCATCCGTGTTTCACTGACACTGAACAGCTGAAAAATCATTTTCAAAGCATCTCTTCCTAATTATCCGTGAAACACGGATGCAACATGGATAGCACTGACCCCTAGACTATAATGGATGCGATGGATCCGCGAACACGGACAAAATAGAGCACGCATCCGTGATAAAAACACAAATCCACGGACCATGCTAAAACACTGATGTGTGAATAAACACATTAAAATGAATGGGGTCGTGTGCTGTCCGTGAAGAACACGGACCGCACATGTCCGTGAAACACTGGCATGTGAATGAGGCTTTATTTTTCTGTTCTTCCGAGGGATCAGAAGAACAGAAAACTAAACGGTGATGTGATCCTTCCTTGAGGTTTCCTCTCCTCACAAAGCTTTGTCTGATATTTTTCAGATGGTTTCAAATGGACGACGGACTGACCAGCTCAAGGCTCTAGACTTTTTAATGGCAAGAATAACATGGAAAACCTCTCTGTTCTTTCCATCAAACATGGTGAACGTGTGACAGAAACTTCCACAGAACTCCCAGACGGTAATGTGCACACAATCTAAGGGCTCATGCACACAGATGGATTTTTTGCGGGTCAGTTGCAGACCCATGCACTTCAATGTATGTCCGTTCCATGGCATCCACAAAAATTTAGGGATAGGACTGCTCTATTATGGTCCGGACGTTCTGTTCTGCAAAATACAGAACACACTCGGCCAGTATCCGTGTTTTGTGGATCTGCAATTTGCTGACAGCAAAACAGGCAATGGTCGTGTGCATGGGCCTCTTTCACACAAGCTATACGGATTGGGTCAGGATCAGTGATGGCCAGTTTGCATTGTTCGCCTGCGAACATATGCGGGCTGCCATCTTTTTTTACAAGTCCGGCGAGGCACAGGTAAGCCCTTACCTGTGCCTGTGCGCGAGCCAGTCTGAAAACAAATGCGGTCACCGGGAGCAGGCAGTTCCGAGAACAGCCTGATGAAGACCCCCGGTGGCTGTTCTCGGAACTGCCTGCTCCCGCACTTGTTTTCAGACCGCCTCGCGCACAGGTACAGGTAAGGGCTTACCTGTGCTTCGCCGGACTTGTGAAAAAAGATGGCAGCCCGCATATGTTCGCTGGCGAACAATGTGAACTGGCCATCACTGGTCAGGATCTTTTCAGGAAAAAACTGATGGTTTCGCACGCAGGGTCAATCAGTTTTGTCTGCGATTGCGTAGAGTGTGTACATTTTTTCCATCCAGATGCATTCCGTTTTTCATGTAAGCCCCTTTCACTTCTATGAGTTTCGTAAAAAAACGAACAATATAGAACATGCTGTGACGTTTCCTGAACGCATGAAAAACAACACAGGCCCATTGAAATTAATGGGTCAGGATTCAGTCCGGATGCTCTGCGTTCACTACAGACCTCTCATCTGGATGGCAAACGCGTTTGTGCGAAAGAGGCCGAAGGCTGGGTTTACACGGGACTGATTAAAGGTGGATTTGCTGTAGCGGATTTCTGTGTAGCAAGTCCACAGCATTGTACAGTACCACCAAATCGGATGAGAATTTCAGAATTCTCATCCACATGCTGCGTAAAAAAAAAATGCAGCAGAATAAGCTGCGGTATTGTGGATTTGAAATCTGCAGCATGTCAATTTGTCCAGTGGATTTCATTGTGAATTTCACCCTTTTCAATGTAAAGAATGACACTGCGTCTAAGGCCTCATGCACACAACAGTATTTTTTTGCAGTCCGCAAAAAGGGGTTCGGTTGTTCCGTGATCCGTGGCCGTTTTTGTTTCCGTGCGTCTTCCTTGATTTTTGGAGGATCTCCAGACATTAAGGAAAGTTAAAAAAAATCTAAGTAAAGTTTGCCATGCAAATGAGAGGAAAAAAACGGACACGGACGCGCGGACATGGATAACAATCTTGTGTGCATCCGTGTTTTTTCACGGACCCATCGACTTGAATAGGTCCGCGAACCGTTGTCCCTGAAAAAAATAGGACAGGCAACATGTCTGCTTTTTGTGTGTATTTTTTTCCAAATTCCAGTCTATTAGAGTGCATCAAAAATGCAGAAAGGAAGGACTATGCGTATAAGGCCTCATGCACATGGCCATTGCCCGGCCATGCCCGTATTGCGTCCCACAAACAGCTTGAATGGGTCTGCAATCCGGAAGCACTACAGAATGCTGCAGTGGGGTTTCTCTCCGTGCCTTCCCACTGCAAAAAATAAAACATGTTCTATTTTTTTGCTGTATGGACGCAAATCGCGGTCCCCAATGCACAGAGTGGCCGGCACACGTTCGTGTGCATGAGGCCTAAATCTTAATGAAATCCTGAAGCAATACTGATGACAATACTGATGATATATCATCTGGAATCTGTGTGTAATCCAGAGCCAGAATATGTACAGATTTCAATATGCTGGTGTGACAGCGGTCTAAGGCCTCGTCACAATTCCATTTTTCACTGACATGTTTTTTCCACGGACAGCACACGTACCTATTTATTTTAATGTGTCTGTGCACACATTAGTATTATTTTACTGACCCAGGTGGGTCAGTAAAAAAATATCAGAGACGTCCACTACTTTGGTCCACTACACCCATTAAAGTCTATGGGTCTGTGAAAATCATGGACACATCACAGATAGCATCCATGTTGCATCCGTTTTTCACTGAAGACTGATAGGAGATGCTTTGGAAATTAATTTTTAGCTGAGCAGCGTCCATAGATTACAGATGACACAAGGTGGGTAGAAAACGGACACACGGCCCAAACACCGATCCTTCACAGACTTCTTCATGGATGAAACATGGATGCTTTTTTCATGGACGTCAACCTGACACAGAAATGAGAACGAGGCCTAAAGCCTCATTCACGCGTCAGTGTTTCACGGACGTGAGCTGTACGTGGTCTCCACAGACTGCACGCGTCCCCATTCATTTTAATGTGATGCATGCTCTATTTTTTCTGTGTTCACGGATCCATCACGTCCATTATAGTCTATGGTTCTGTGAAAACCACGGATGATTAAGAGACGCTTTGAAAATTATTTTTTAGCTGTTTAGTGTCAGTGAAACACGGATGCAACACGGACAGCAAAGAAAACGGACACACGGACCCTTCACGGACAGCTTCACGGATGCATCACTGACCACCTTCTCACAGATTTGAACACGGACGTGTGAATGAGGATTAAAACTGGTTCCTCCATTATTAGTGAGGAAGCCATTTATTTTCTTGATGTTCACGTTACAAGGTGAGGCTTTAGTGAAAAAGATCTGACGTTCCACAGCCTTACATTTTGCACGATATGTAGAAGTTCAAGGAACCGAAGGGTTAAAATCTACCCCGAGGCAGTGAAAGCTGAGCTGTGAATTTGAGATTTTTTAAGTTCCTTCTCTTTTTAGCCAAACAAAGGAAGTTCAAAAATACATCCACATTTTTTAAGGTCTTCAGACTGCCTAATCTAAAACTCCTGGAAAAGGTTAATGTAATCATGATGAACTGAGGCATGCAGAACACGTCTAAATCACAGCCATCAAGTCCGTGCACATTCCTCCAACACGCATGGCCCTGCAGAGCTTCTTCCTATGGCAACCTGATTGCACTAAAAGGCAATTCTAATGTTAACCGTTGCATTCCCCTGGATCCGTAGAGTCACTAGGCAATGGTTAAAGAGCTGGCCCAGAACGTAGGTAGAACTTTCCATAGCAAGGATGCGGTGGAATAAGAGGTATCTGGAGGTAACTAGATGAATGATGCGAGTTTAATGAAAAAAAATTATCACGTTGTTCCTTTTTTCCTTGTGTCTTGAGACTCATTTGTTATCATGGTGTGTCAGAGCACAATGAGACAAGCAGCTGTTTTATGTTAAACTCCTGTTTTAAAGAATACAGAACTTTTGAACCATAAAAGGAAGAGTTGAAAGCCTGAGCCAAGAGTTCCTTCTTGAGGTAAGCTATTGTGTGAGGAATTCTTCAAGGCCTGGATCAAAATGAGTCTGCTTCTCTGGCTTTTACCTTTACCCTAATAATATTCTTCAGTGAATAGAAGCACGTGCATTTTCAGTTTTTATTTTTTTTCCTAACATGCCGTAATAGAATTCAGAATCTGCTGGAAAACACAGGTCTGCTCATTGTCAAATGAGGACGTGCTAAGGACAAAAATGCTCCAGAGTGTGTCCACACGGCAGAGAGATGGCGAGGAGCATTTCTCCTGGATGTGAGAAAGTGCTTGGACCATAGCCCAGCGTTCATATTGAGCGCTGCGGTGAGCCCCAGGCTTCAGGGACAGAAATGTCATTCTCAAATGGCCTTTCAGAGGGAATGAAAATGAAATCACAAGCCAGAATCTCCCTGGATCAGCCATGGGTGAACGCTCCCACCTCCTCCCATTGCGGTTGTTTGGTGCTGGCTAAATAGAGAACAGCACAATTATCTATAGAAAATGGGAAAGCCGTGCATTGCGGATGTATAGTGATGCTTTACACGAGTGATAGGAACATGTCAGAGTCTTGAGTGTGGACTGCGAGAAGAACTGAAGAAGAACACACAACATGTCCTATCAGTACAAAATGGACGGTATCTGCATGCCGACCACGTGTTTTCAGTTTTTTCTGATCCATTGATTTCAATGGACCTGTCCTGCGTGAAAATGGATCAAGTCAGGGCTTGATCAATACAGCAGTGATTCGTAGATGTGCGCTGTCTATACTCTCCATGGACAGCAGATGTACCCATTCACTTTAGGCCCCATGCACATGGCCATTGCCCGGCCGTGCCCGTATAGCGGGTCTTCAATATACGGGCATCGGCCAGGTACACATCGTATCACGGATGCGGACCCATTCACTTGCACATACCCATCGAACTAAATGGGTCAGACTCAGTGTTCAGTCTGGATGCTGTCCACTGTCAAACGGACCGCGTCCATACATAAAACGTCACATGAGATTAAAGAACCTAAAAAGTCACACACATATATATATTTGATAATACGCCCCCTGAAGAAGCAAGGCGAAACGCGCGTCGGGTAAGGAGCCATAATATTATCCTCTCCGGTCAGTATAGGCTACCACGGTTGATTCCATTAATTGTTGTTTGCAGGCGGATTAGCATTGGTTCACTGATGTTTATATTTATTGCTTACCGCTCTGCACACTACAAGTGTGGATTTCTTGTATTTCCACTTGCATTTTAGTTACCTGTGGTTGTGTAATTAGGACGTTGTGTGTGTTTTTTCTTGCAAGTATTATTGGGACTCATACCAAATCTTGCATTTCTCTCAATCGTCCCATTACCTGTCGTACCATCTTACCTATCAGATATACATTAAATTTCTTGGATTGGGTTGTTGGCTCCATGCACTTGTCACTTTATACTCCTGCACTTTTTACCATTAATTGAAACCGCCCTATATGTAATAATTTATGTGTTTTTCTATTAATAAAGCATTATCAAATATATATATATGTGTGTGACTTTTTAGGTTCTTTATCTATGTACACACATATTGTTCTACACCCTAGCCTAACATCTATTGGTTGTGTCACATGAGATTAGTCTAAGGTGTGCTGGTCCCATGATGCGCATATTAAACCTAGAAAGAACTGTTATAGTAGTTTTTGATCATTATAATTAGTGTTGAGTGAATCAAAGCCAAACAAAATAACTTCGATACGAATTTGAGGAAAATTTTGATTCGTCGTGAAGCCGAAATTTCCACGCTGTTTATGGTAACGAATCTATTTTTCCTGAAATGGCAATAAAAATATATACCTGAAGAGGCCGTTGTGGCCATCTTCATTGAAAATACCGCCCTCGATCTCGCACAGGGTGACATGTAACGCCACCACTCCAGCATGCTTGCCAGGTGCAGTGATGTAATCAGTGATGACTAGTGTTAGGCCTCTTTCACACGGGCGTTGCGGGAAAATGTGCGGGTGCGTTGGGGGAACGTTTTTTCCGCACAAGTGCAAAACATTGTAATGCGTTTTGCACTCACGTGAGAAAAATCGCGCATGTTTGGTACCCAAAACCGAACTTCTTCACAGAAGTTCGGGCTTGGGATCGGTGTTCTGTAGATTGTATTTTTCTCCCTTATAACATGGTTATAAGGGAAAATAATAGCATTCTGAATACAGAATGCATAGTAAAATAGCGCTGGAGGGGTTAAAAAAATAATAATAATAATTAAACTCACCTTAATTATGTCTTAATTATTATTATTATTTTTTTAACCCTTCCAGCGCTATTTTACTATGCATTCTGTATTCAGAATGCTATTATTTTCCCTTATAACCATGTTATAAGGGAAATAATAATGATCGGGTCTCCATCCCGATTGTCTCCTAGCAACCGTGCGTGAAAATCTCACCGCATCCGCAATTGCTTGATGGATCATGTGATGACCGGAGTGACATCACCACAGGTCCTGTTCCTCCACACAGCTAAGATGAAGACAGAAGGAGATGCCGGCTGCGCGATCAAGTGGATTAAGGTGAGTTAAAAAAAATTTTTAACCCTTCAAGCGCTATTGTACTATGCATTCTCTATTCAGAATGCTATTATTTTCCCTTATAACCATGTTATAAGGGAAAATAATAATGATCGGGTCTCCATCCCGATCGTCTCCTAGCAACCGTGTGCGTAAAAATCGCACCGCATCCGCACTTGCTTGCGGATGCTTGCGATTTTCACGCAACCCCATTCATTTCTATGGGGCCTGCGTTACGTGAAAAACACAGAATATAGAGCATGCTGCAATTTTCACACAACGCACAAGTGATGCGTGAAAATCACCGCTCATGTGAACAGCCCCATAGAAATGAATGGGTCGGGATTCAGTGCGGGTGCAATGCTTTCAACTTACGCATCGCATCCGCGCGGAATACTCGCCCGTGTGAAAGGGGCCTTAAGCGAACTTGTTAAGTTCGGCGTCTAAAGTTCGGGTTATCGAAGAATGGATTCTAAATTTCGTTATGGTCCGTGGTAGCGGAATCTATAACGTGATTCTTCGAAAACCCGAACCTGAACTTTAGACGTCGAACTTAAAACACAAGTTCGCTCAACACTAGTGATGACATCACCATACCCAGCCAGCGTGATGACGTCATCATGCAAGATTTCGTGCCTCTCCACGAGCAAATGGATGAGTATGTTGTTTTTTTTAACCTGATTAACCCTTGAAAGGCCTCAATTGTAGCATCAAATACAGCGACCAGCCAGCGATGAATGCAGAATCTGAGGGGTACAATGACGGGGGATGGTGAATTCACTGTTCCCTTTGATTAAGCCCCCTACAACAAAGAAGGAATGTGCTTCGTGACAAAGTCATTCATCACGAGTCAAATTTCTTTGTGAAATTCAAATTTTTCATAACTTTACTCATCACTAATTATAATCTTATAGACATGGCTGACAACTTATTATTTTCTTTCTAAGGCCTCATGCACACGGCAGTTGTCTCATCCACAATTGGCGGCCCCCAATACACGGACAACATCCCTGCGGATTCCGCAGACAGATCCAGACCCATTCAACTTGATTGGGTCTGTGATCCGTCCGCACCGCAAAAAAATAAAATCTAGAGTTCTATTTTTGTGCAGTGCGGAGGCACGGAGAGAAACCACATGGAAGCACTCCGTAGGGGTCCCGTACCTCCGTTCTGCACCTCTCCTTTCGGATTGCGGACCCATTAAAGGTAATGGACTGTTCACAGGCTGCAATACAGGCATGGCCAGGCAACAGCCATGTGCATGGGCACTAAGAGTATGTCCTCACACGGCAGAAATGCTGCAGATTTTCTGCAATGGATTTATTTTGGGAAAATTACGGAGGGTATCGCAGTAGTAGCAGGATGGATAACATTTTTTTATATATATTCCAAATGCTGCAGAAAATGCCCACAATGAATCCTCACATAACTTGGATTTTAAATCCACAGCATTTTCATTTATGCTGCGGATTTCAGCCACAGATCTCACTTTTTGCATGCGTAGGGTGAAATCCGCATCATTTACGTTTGCTGTGAATTTCCTGTAAATTTTTAGCTCTAAAATGCATCCCGTCACCATTCACCCTTAGGCCCCTTTCACACTGGTTAGTATTCCGCGCGGATGCGATGCGTGAGTTGAACGCATTGCACCCGCACGGAATCCCGACCCATTCATTTCTATGGGGCTGTTCACATGAGCGGTGATTTTCACGCATCACTTATGCGTTGCGCGAACATCGCAGAATGCTCTATTTTGTGCGTTTTTCACATAACGCAGGCCCCATAGAAATGAATGGGGTTGGGTGAAAATCGCAAGCATCCGCAAGCAAGTGCGGATGCGGTGCGATTTTCACGCACGGTTGCTAGGAGACGATCAGGATGGAGACCCGATCATTATTATTTTCCCTTATAACATGGTTATAAGGGAAAATAATAGCATTCTGAATACAGAATGCATAGTACAATAGCGCTGGAGGGGTTATAAATTTTTTTATAATTTAACTTACCTTAATCCAATTGATCACGCAGCCCGGCTTCTCCTTCTGTCTTCATCTTAGCTGTGTAGGAACAGGACCTGTGGTGACGTCACTCCGGTCATCACATGATCTTTTACCATGGTGATGGATCATCTGTTGACCGGAGTGACGTCACCACAGGTCCTGTTACTGCACACAGCTAAGATGAAGACAGAAGGAGATGCGGACTGCGTGAGAAAAATCGCGAGTGTTCCCGCAACGCACCCGCACATGCGGGACACACGCGCGAGTGCAAAACATTGTAATGCGTTTTGCAATCGCGCGAGAAAAATTGCTCATGTTTGGTACCCAAACCTGAACTTCTTCACAGAAGTTCGGTCTTGGGATCGGGGTTCTGTAGATTGTATTATTTTCCCTTATAACATGGTTATAAGGGAAAATAATAGCATTCTAAATACAGAATGCATAGTAAAATAGTGCTGGAGGGGTTAAAAAAAATGAACTCACCTTAAGCCACTTGCTCGCGCAGCCCGGCATCTCTCTTGTCTCTTTCTTTGCTGATTGCAGTCAAAGGACCTGTGGTGACATCACTCTGGTCATCCCATGATCTTTTACCAGGTTGTATCATATGCAAGGTTTGTGCTAAAATATCACTACAATTCTGGTATAAAATTCTAGCTCAAAGTAAGCCAACCAATGGTTGGTATGGAGTTTAAAGAAAGTGTCTATCTATGCACCAGATTTCTCATCCAGCCAGAACCCCTGTGATAAATATGGTGCAGGTCTAGACAGCCTAAGTTTATGTCATCTACAGCATCTGTACTAGTAAATCTGGGCTGCTATGTGTGAAACCACTCTTAGAAATGACAAGGGCAAGGGACTATGGAGTAAGAATAATTACACAGGAAACAAAAATTCTCTTTCTAAGGATATTTTGGAAGTAAATGCTCAAAACAGCAGATTCCATCTATCCCAAGGTTTCCAAACACAGAAGGTTGTTGTCTTCTTGAGGTTAAGTACTTGGTCTACCTTTTATGCCTCCAGCAAGCTATCTATATGGTAAATTTACTATTATCCATGTTGCTTTAGCTGCATCTAGGGGCCATTTGTGAAAACAGTTTCAAGCTACCTAGCATTTAGTTTGCTGTATGTCCCATGTGAGCCACTGTATCTTATTACTTATGTACCATCCCAGAGTTATGTTACTAAACTCTTTTACCCCGCTACAACCTGTTAAGTGTATTTGTATTTTAATCCTGTGTAATTTAACATCACGTTCTCACAAATGTACATATTCTAAGCCTGTTACATGCTATTTGATTTAATTTCCATGTACACCAGCAGGTGGCAGCAATGTGTTACCAGGGCCTTAGTAACAGTTTAGCATATCTAGACTGGAAAAGTACATTCCAGTTTATCTCCCCCCTCTTTGAGGAGGTCTGGAATGTTCCCACATCCTGCCTCGTGGGGAGGGAAGGAAGTTCAGTTAGTGTGCCAGCCACCCCGGCTAGGGGAAGGCTGTCATGGTAGGAGCTCCCAGTTCTAGGGATCCCAAACCAGGATCTCGTCTCGGCTGAGACCAAAGATCTTCATCCCCAGTCTGAGCCTTCAGCCTCAGCTGGTTGACAAGCAAGCATCCATCTCCATAACTCCAGGACGAACCATTCCCTGTGAGCATAACTGTGAGTAACATCCAGAGACCAGGAGAAGCCAAATTCCCCCCAGCTAGTCAGTCCCCAACACAGCAGAAGATAGACAGATTCCTGCCATATTCTCCAGGCATATGATAGCAGCAGAAGGGATATTGACCCCTGCCACATATTGCCAATACCTGCTGGGACCCAAGACTATTGCTGTACCTCATATGGATTAATGCTGCCTCCAGTAAAGACAAGTTAAATTATATTTCAAGTCTGGATCTCATTCATTACTACCAAGTTCCTCAATTACTCCCGCTAGTAACACACTCATTTATTGCAAGTGAGCCAGGATCCAGGAGTCCAGCCATACCAAGGTAGGAGACACCGTTGACACTATACCTACTATCATCACAGACATTACACCTAACCTGGTACGTGAGTTGCAACACCTTTAAGGGCCCTGAGACTGTACCCTGCACACGCTGTAGTTGGCGTCACGAACAAGAAATCTTAACTATCATTTACACCAGACCCAGTCATTGCATTTCATAGCGTCAGTGTGCATAGCCCCAATCCGGCTAACTGCGCCTATGACACTGATGAAATCATCAACTCAGAAATTAAGCAGCCATCTTTTCCAAGACCTATTGAAAGACAAGCAGCACATGTGTAATCGTCCTCCACACCAGACCTAATGTGGCATCGCTGGAATGTTTTAGGCTGTTTGTTAGCATTGCAGAATGTATGTTCGCACACATTTATATGCTATGCTCTATGTATATCATGCGCGTCAGTTTTTTTGTGCATAGCTTTGTACTGTAATGTGTTATAGCATATTGCCACATGCACATTTTCTTTCTATTCTCAGTTTTACCCTATTCTTGCAATAAAAGTTGAATCGGATGTTACTTTGGAGTCAATGGGGGTCATTTACAAAGACTGGCTTTTTAGAGTGGTCTTTATTTCCCCTCCTACACTGGCCGAGAAAGAGCCTAATTTATGGCGGTGCTCAGGCTTTGTAATAAATTAAGTGCACCACCGGCAGTCTGTGTGCCCCTGACTGGGGTAGCTTTTACTCCTCTTTTACATGTAAAACCTAGCAATTGTGTCAAGATGATGTCCCAGCTCCCGTCACTCACGACGGCACAAAAATGCAAATGCGACAAAATATTGTTCCTCGGGCATTCAAAAAAGGGTCTTGCAACTATTTTTACGCCAAAAGCTAGCATAAAACTATTGATAAATGACCCCCAATGAGTTGCTAGGTGGGAGTTTGGCTGCCTGTCAACTTATCCGCCACTCACACATAAGGTCAGAACACTACCTTTAGACATAAGTATGGTTATTTCCGGCTTGACAAATTGATGCATTGTCGAACATGCCACAAGACGTTACATGAGAGGCTTGCAGTTTGGCAGTGCCCAGTATATGAGACCCACCTCCCTTCCTTCAACTGCAAGGAATGGCAGCCATCATTGGATGATCAGAACTTGCCTTTAGTATGATAATGCCCTCTTGCTCTCTGCTCCACAGGGCATATGTTCCTGCAATAGTGTCTGAGAAAGGGGTTATTTCTCCTAGAGACTATGTTAACTCGTCTCTGTCAAAGCCCAGCTCTGCACTCTGCACAATCAATGCTAATTGCATTGGACGGGGGCTGTGGGCTCTCACCTTTCTTTTCCATTGAATAGGATTAGGGATTGTGACATGGGTGATTAATAACTGTTCTGCAGACAGTCTGACTGGGCAGCCAAAGATTCCCATTTAATGCATTCTGCACGCAATCTACTGCAAGCAGCTGCTGCTTATTTCAGTGTCCTGATATCTTCTGCTGCCGTTAGGAGGCCTGCTTTTATTTTATTATTATATTTTTTATCTCCCTGCAGCCTCACCCTGCTGTCGCTGCCATTTAAAGATACATTCCTTTCAAAACTGAGATAATAATTGATTATTGCTACAATAATTCCGGTCGTTTTTTTTTTTCTTTGCTTTTCATTAACGCATCTCCTAATTCTGTATGTATGTAACTTTACCCCAGGCTCATGAGAGCGGATACAGCTCATTTGTGAAAAATTTAATCAGATCCATAAGGGTATGTTAACATGTACTGGAACTGTTGTAAAAATGTTAAGAAAAAGCAGGATAAAACCTCATGTTAAATGCACACCTTCTACCATGTTTTTTCTTAAAGCGGTTTTCCTGCAAAAAAAATTCTACAATTTTCAAACCAGCACCTGGATCTGAATACTTTTGGAATTTTATGTAATTCAAATTCTAGTATAATCAGTTATTCAATAAAATGTATCTGTATAGCGCCACCTGCATTTTTTAAAAAAATGTTTACATTTTTTTCTTATTTCTGGCTTACTGAGATGGCCGCACATGCTTAGTTTCATCCTTCAGCTGCCTTCTAAACTGTGATAGGGAGGGAGCTCCAGGAGAAAAGACACTCCCCTGAGCTGCAGCAGGAAAGACACTCCCCTGAGCTGCAGCAGGAAAGACACTCCCCTGAGCTGCAGCAGAAAAGACACGCCCCCTGAGCTGCAGGAGAAAAGACACGCCCCCTGAGCTGCAGCAGAAAAGACAAGCCCCCTGAGCTGCAGCAGAAAAGACACTCCCCTGAGCTGCAGCAGAAAAGATACATAAATTTTTTACATAAATCATGGGAAAACCCCTTTTAAAGATGCAGCTAGAACAGCTTTATTGGAAAGCTGTGTTACAAAAGTGCATATAAAAGCTACAAATGAGATCTTTATATTCACTTCACTCAATTGATCACAGCAAATCGGTAACAAAACCATGACCGTTTACACTGCCGCTTTATAGGGCTGCCATTTGACTACTGTATTTCTACTCTGTACCAGGGTGCTGCTAGCGGTAAGACAGTTATAGACCAATATTCCTTGCTTAGGGTTTACAGGACCAGCTGGCCAAGGCGACACTGTGAATATTTGCTCTGGGTGATATGTTAAAGGGGTTCTATAGCTTTTCCTTACTGATGATCTGCCCTCTAAACTGGCCTGGGCGCGCCTAAACCCTGTTCACTTCACTGGGGCTTAGCTGCGCTCAGGCCAGTGATACTAGTCGTCACATCACTGGGCCTGTGGGAAACAACAACAAGGCTGCAGAACTTCTGCCAGCACCACTGCCTTCACAAACAGCTGATCTGTGGGGGTCCTGGGTGTTGGACCCCTGCCGATCAGATGCTGATGACCTATCCAGAGATCATTGGTAAGAAAAAGCTACAGAAACCCTTTCAGCCTCTTATAGTTTCCATTAAAGTCTATGGGGCCTTACTATATGGCCTCATGCACATGACCATATTTTTCATACATGTGCTATCTGCAAAAAATGACCCATTCATATCTATGGGGCCAAGCACACATCCACATTTTTTGCAGATCTGTATGGCCGTTTCATAAATTATAGAATGTCCTATTCTAGTTCTAGTCTATATTGCAGAAGAGAATAGTAATTTCTATTGATCGGAGTGGGAAAAATATGTAAGGCACACGGAAGGTATCCGTAAATTATCGATCCATTGTTTGCAGACCAAAATATTGACATGCTGTGGGCAAGAATCCTTTCTGTATGCCTCCTATTTCCAATTTTGGTTTGAAATGTGTTTGCTGCTCAGTTTTGGCAGACCAAACACATAAAATGAAGAGCTTCATTTTTTATAAATCAAGCACCGATATATGATAACACATCCATTGGCCCTCGTCTACACTGGCCTGACTACACAAGCTTATTCAAACTGAATGTCGGAGGAATGATTGCTACTGCAGTCTTCCTCTCATATTCAGTTCTATTGACTACATGGGGAGATGTGCTGCCAATAATTGGGCATATTTTATCCTGATGTCCATCAGCCGGCTAACCAGTTCATTTATTGGCTTATTAATAATACAGGGCGATTATCAGGGACAGGCGCTCTTACTGTATGTACTAAACAATAAAGTATTGGAATCGCACTCACCAGATCTCACGGTCAACCGGAATGCAACAGCCCACCTGGAGTCCAAGATTCTTTAGGGCTCCCTCATGATGAATCCGAAAAAAAGCAATGGAGGCAGCATATCCGGTAAAAAAACCCCTTTATTGGGTCCAGCCAAGTGAACTTGACGTGCAAAAAAGTAGTGACGTTTCGGCCGCTTCACAGCCTTTATCAAACACACTGTGTACTTTAAAGGTACCTGCTTAAATATACTAAAACACACCCCCTATCAATGGGGTGACCAATGACAGAGAAAAGAAATACTGATGTCATTCAAAGTGCGCCCACAGGTGCTCATTCAAAGTGTCTCATTCCTATACGTTAAGTCCCCTGCCCCACATACCTTCACCTTACACGTGTGTCACGGCGTATCCAGGGCTCTGGCGCGCATGTCGGGAGAGAGGGAGCAACGTCACTGGCCGCTTTACTCCGAGTCAGCTGACCGCAGGAAGCTCCGCCCCTTCGTCGCACGTCATTACCAGTCTCCCGGCATGGGCGCCGTTGCCAAGGACGCCTGGGAGTCACCTCCTCCCCGCCGCCTGCAAGCGATCGCTCCAGCGCATCGCGCCCACAGCACCAGCAGCCAAGCCCCAGAGCAGGTTGTGCAAATCGGGTATCTCACCTAACGCCTGCGTACTCTCACACACAGGGGGACATCCGCACATGGGCCGGTAGCAACGCCACGCCTCCAGCCAACAAACCGGCCTTGGTGACGTCGCGGCTCCACCCTCCCCATGCCCGTCTCCCCACACGTCTGTCAGAGACACAACCGAGGTCTGAACCCGCCCCTTGCTGTGACGCGCGGCGTCGGACGACCGCCTGCATGTCAGGGATGAAGAATCAATCCCTTGTAACACACCGTGTTCTGCTCCGTGCGGATCAGGGGATAGGTGAAATCGTGTGTGTATAATACAGAATACAATTAAATAAACACTACACAGGGAACACGTTACCATAGTCACTTTACACATTTGTAACTGAGAATTCTATGTTCATTCCGAACGGTTGCAGGGCTTTCATTTCAAAGATCCACTTAAGTTCCTTCTTGCGCAGAATGCGATCCTTGTCACCCCCTCGTCTCAGAGGGCCGACAGAATCAATAATTCTGAAGCGTAGTTGGTTGACCGAGTGTCCACGCTCCACGAAGTGTTTTGCCACTGGTTTATCTATCAGGGCCCTGCGGATATTGCTCTTATGTGAGTTGATGCGTTCCCTGGCTTCCATAGTGGTTTCCCCTATGTAAATGAGGCCACACGGGCACGTGATCATATAAATCACGTCCCGTGACCTGCATGTATAGAAGTTTTTTATCTTGTACGGCTTGCCGCTGTAGGGATGTGCAAAGGTATCTCCCTTGAGCATGTTACCACAATTGCAACACCCAAGGCAGGGAAAACAACCCAACTTCCTTGGTCTCAGATACCTCTGCCCATCCCCACGCGGCTCACCCACTTCCGTCCTCACCAATTTGTCACGCAGATTGGTCCCCCTCTTGTATGCCATCATGGGGAAATCCTCAAACTCCTCCACCCTGGGTAATCCTTTATGCAGGATGTGCCACTCTTTACGAATGATCCGCGCTATATCACCACTCTTAGATCCGTATGTGGAGACAAACGGGATCCGTTTGGCCTTCCTCTCCTTCACCTTCCCTTGGAGCGTGGACTCTCGGTCAACCTTCCCCACCTTCAGTGAGATCTTATCCACTAATCGTCGTGGGTATCCCCTATCCAGGAATTTCTTCCCCATCTCCTCCACCCTCCTCCCAAAGCACTCCTCCCCAGATACCACCCGTCTCACCCTCAACATCTGACTCCAGGGCAACGACTCTACCATCCGTCGGGGGTGGTTGCTCCTGAAGTCTAACAGGTTGTTCCTATCCGTTGGTTTATGGAAAATATCTGTTTCGATACCTCCCTCCTTAATGTGTACCATCACGTCTAGGAATTGCAGGGAAATTGTCGACATTGTCATGGTAAACCCTAGCCCAGGCACCATATTGTTGAGAAACTCACAAAACAGTTGTAATTCGTCCTGGGAGCCCCCCCACACCACGAAAATGTCGTCGATGTAGCGCCACCAGCACCGGGCTCTCCTAAACAAGTCAGCCTGATAAATGAGTCTGTCCTCCACCTCTGCCATGAACATGTTGGCATACGTGGGCGCCACGTTCGAACCCATGGCCACTCCACGCAGTTGTTGATAATAGGTGTTCCCAAAGCGAAAATAATTTCGCCTCAGGACCACCTCCAGGAGATGGAGGACAAACCCACGGCCGCCCAGGGAGAGCCCGGTGCGGGCCAGGGCCACATCGACGACATTCAATCCATAGGTGTGTTCTATGGAGGTGTAAAGAGAGACAACATCGAAACTGACAAGGATGGGATCAACAGGCATGCTCAGTTCTCTGAGCTTCAACAAAAAATGGCTGGTGTCCCTGATGTATGAAGGGGCGCTGGTGGCATGAACACGCAATACCCTATCAAGAAATATCGCTATGTTGCTGAAGATTGAATCCCTGCCCGACACAATAGGCCGGCCTGGGGGATCAACCAAGCTTTTATGTATTTTGGGAAGTACATAGAACAGGGGAGTGACCGGGTGTTTAATCAGAAGGAATTCCCTAACATCCATATCGATGATACCCCCAACCAGGGCTTCACCGATAATTGTTTCCAAAATACGTTTGATGTCCCACTTGGGATCATTCTGCAGTTCAACATATACCTCCCGGTCACCCAGCTGTCTACGTACTTCCCGTTCATAGCTAAGTGTGTCCATCACCACCACCGCCCCTCCCTTATCAGCAGATTTAATCGTTAAAGACTTGTCCTCAGTCAGTTGTTTAAGTGCCTCTTTTTCCCCCCTTGTCAGGTTCGATGCCACCCTCCCCTCCTTCAGCTCCCTCAAGGTCTCAATCTGTTTAGAAACAATGGCAATATATGCTTCCACAATGTGATTACTACGCGGTGGAGCACAACCTGCTCTGGGGCTTGGCTGCTGGTGCTGTGGGCGCGATACGCTGGAGCGATCGCTTGCAGGCGGCGGGGAGGAGGTGACTCCCAGGCGTCCTTGGCAACGGCGCCCATGCCGGGAGACTGGTAATGACGTGCGACGAAGGGGCGGAGCTTCCTGCGGTCAGCTGACTCGGAGTAAAGCGGCCAGTGACGTTGCTCCCTCTCTCCCGACATGCGCGCCAGAGCCCTGGATACGCCGTGACACACGTGTAAGGTGAAGGTATGTGGGGCAGGGGACTTAACGTATAGGAATGAGACACTTTGAATGAGCACCTGTGGGCGCACTTTGAATGACATCAGTATTTCTTTTCTCTGTCATTGGTCACCCCATTGATAGGGGGTGTGTTTTAGTATATTTAAGCAGGTACCTTTAAAGTACACAGTGTGTTTGATAAAGGCTGTGAAGCGGCCGAAACGTCACTACTTTTTTGCACGTCAAGTTCACTTGGCTGGACCCAATAAAGGGGTTTTTTTACCGGATATGCTGCCTCCATTGCTTTTTTTCGGACTGTATGTACTAGACATTCTAGGATATGCCATCAATGTAATTTAGGTGTGGTTCCCACCTTTTATCTAGAGACAGAGCCCCCAAAGTTAAGAAGAGCCCACACATGCATGGTGTGCTCTCTGTTCATCACTATGGGAGTTCCAAAGATAGATGGAAAAAGCTCACTTTGCTATTTTCAGAAAGCCTATAGTGATGAATAGGGGTGCTCCACGCAAGCATGACCAGAACCTCTCCATTCACTGCTATGGGACTGCTGGAAATAGCCAAGCCAAATCTCGGCCAATTTTGGAACTCCCAAAGCAGTGATGTGCATGTGAGGCTGCTCTCTGTTCACTTCAGGGGGCCTGTTCTGGGGATAGGTACAGGTTCCACCTCTTGGACCTGCTCTGATTTGAGATTAATGAGCAATATGCCATCAATGTCCCAGATGGGCCACCCCTTTACCATTCATCAGCCTATAGAATTCTAGATTTATCTGTACATATGTAACCCATAAAACCTCTTAGAACATCATATGTTAGAACAAAGACACTAAATAATATAAAGGATTGGTTCCTGGATTATAGTGTGAACAGCACACGTGTCACTGGTAAGGAAGGTAGGAACCTCCACCACAAAAGGTTCCTCAGGATTAGGCTGAACCAAGACTGGGGACACTTGAAAACAATTTTTTAAAGTCTCAAAGGCCTGACAGGTCTCCAAAGTGGGGAATGGCATCAAAAGAAACTCCAGCTTGAACTACAGTTAAACAAGAACTACAGTTGGAACCCCATCTCTCTAACTCGCCCGAACTCCAGTTTATGACCGGATTATGTTGCTGTAGCCAGGGCATGCCAAGAACTACTTGTACTGGAAGATTCTCTAAAATGAAAAAAGAACATTTCTAAGAGTGGCAGACCCCTAAAGACAGGGTAATCTCGGGAGTACAGAGTTTTATCGTGCCCCCCAGGAGGGGAGTAGAGTCGATAGCAACCACCTGGATCAGGGTGAACAATATTAGTATTGGGATCCCTACTAGGGATGAGCGAACTCGAACTGTATAGTTCGGGTTCGTACCGAATTTTGGGGTGTCCGTGACACGGACCCGAACCCGGACATTTTCGTAAAAGTCCGGGTTCGGGTTCGGTGTTCGTCGCTTTCTTCGCGCTTTTGTGACGCTTTCTTGGCGCTTTTTGAAAGGCTGCAAAGCAGCCAATCAACAAGCGTCATACTACTTGCCCCAAGAGGCCATCACAGCCATGCCTACTATTGGCATGGCTGTGATTGGCCAGAGCACCATGTGACCCAGCCTCTATTTAAGCTGGAGTCACATAGCGCCGCCCGTCACTCTGCTCTGATTAGCGTAGGGAGAGGTTGCGGCTGCGACAGTAGGGCGAGATTAGGCAGATTAACTCCTCCAAAGGACTTGATTAACTGATCGATCTGCAGCTGTGGATCATTGAGCTGCTGATCCTCAATTGCTCACTGTTTTTAGGCTGCACAGACCGTTTGTCAGTCTCATTTTTCTGGGGTGATCGGCGGCCATTTTGTGTCTTGTGGTGCGCCAGCACAAGCTGCGACCAAGTGCATTTAACCCTCAATGGTGTGGTTGTTTTTTGGCTAAAGCCTACATCAGGGTGAAGCTGTCACACCAAGTGCATTTAACCAGCAATAGTCTGTTCATTTTTTGGCCATATACAAAATCAGGGGCAAGCTGCGCCTGTCACCAAGTGCATTTAACCCTCAATGGTGTGGTTGTTTTTTGGCTAAAGCCTACATCAGGGTGAAGCTGTCACACCAAGTGCATTTAACCAGCAATAGTCTGTTCATTTTTTGGCCATATACAAAATCAGGGGCAAGCTGCGCCTGTCACCAAGTGCATTTAACCCTCAATGGTGTGGTTGTTTTTTGGCTAAAGCCTACATCAGGGTGAAGCTGTCACACCAAGTGCATTTAACCAGCAATAGTCTGTTCATTTTTTGGCCATATACAAAATCAGGGGCAAGCTGCGCCTGTCACCAAGTGCATTTAACCCTCAATGGTGTGGTTGTTTTTTGGCTAAAGCCTACATCAGGGTGAAGCTGTCACACCAAGTGCATTTAACCAGCAATAGTCTGTTCATTTTTTGGCCATATCCCAGTCTAATTCTGTCACTAAATCCATACCGGTCACCCAGCGCCTAAATACTAGGCCTCAAATTTATATCCAGCTAAATCTGTCCCTAGTGCTGTAGCTGGGCGAGTTATTTAGTGTCCGTTCAAGCACATTTCTTGTTCTGGGTTGAAATACAATTCCCAATTTAGCAATTTCATAATTTAGTGGTTCCTGCTATATCAGAGCTCTTTGAAATCTATCCCAAAAAGGGTATATAATATTGAAGGTGCACATAGGGTCATTCAGAGTAACTTCACACACACCCGCTACTGTGTATTTCCAAGTCTAATTCTGTCACTAAATCCATACCGGTGACCCAGCGCCTAAATACTAGGCCTCAAATTTAATTCCCTCTAAATCTCTCGTTACCCACCGCTGTACTGTTGTTGCTGGGCAAGATATTTAGTGTCCGTCAAAGCACATTTTTTGTTCTGGGTTGAAGTACAATTCCCAATTTAGCAATTTCATAATTTAGTGGTTTCTGCTATATCAGAGCTATTTGAAATCTATCCCAAAAAGGGTATATAATATTGAAGGTGCACATAGGGTCATTCAGAATAACTTCACACACACCCGCTACTGTGTATTTCCAAGTCTAATTCTGTCACTAAACCCATACCTGTCACCCAGCGCCTAAATACTAGGCCTCAAATTTAAATCCCTCTAAATCTCTCGTTACCGTTGTCCTGTTGTAGCTGGGAAAGTTATTTAGTGCCCGTCAAAGCACATTTTTTGTTCTGGGTTGAAGTACAATTCCCAATTTAGCAATTTCATAATTTAGTGGTTCCTGCTATATCAGAGCTATTTGAAATCTATCCCAAAAAGGGTATATAATATTGAAGGTGCACATAGGGTCATTCAGAATAACTTCACACACACGCTTCTGTGCATTTCCAAGTCTAATTCTGTCACTAAATCCATACCGGTGACCCAGCGCCTAAATACTAGGCCTCAAATTTAATTCCCTCTAAATCTCTCGTTACCCACCGCTGTACTGTTGTTGCTGGGCAAGATATTTAGTGTCCGTCAAAGCACATTTTTTGTTCTGGGTTGAAGTACAATTCCCAATTTAGCAATTTCATAATTTAGTGGTTTCTGCTATATCAGAGCTATTTGAAATCTATCCCTAAAAGGGTATATAATATTGAAGGTGCACATAGGGTCATTCAGAATAACTTCACACACACCCGCTACTGTGTATTTCCAAGTCTAATTCTGTCACTAAATCCATACCGGTGACCCAGCGCCTAAATACTAGGCCTCAAATTTAATTCCCTCTAAATCTCTCGTTACCCACCGGTGTACTGTTGTTGCTGGGCAAGATATTTAGTGTCCGTCAAAGCACATTTTTTGTTCTGGGTTGAAGTACAATTCCCAATTTAGCAATTTCATAATTTAGTGGTTTCTGCTATATCAGAGCTATTTGAAATCTATCCCTAAAAGGGTATATAATATTGAAGGTGCACATAGGGTCATTCAGAATAACTTCACACACACCCGCTACTGTGTATTTCCAAGTCTAATTCTGTCACTAAACCCATACCTGTCACCCAGCGCCTAAATACTAGGCCTCAAATTTAAATCCCTCTAAATCTCTCGTTACCGTTGTCCTGTTGTAGCTGGGAAAGTTATTTAGTGCCCGTCAAAGCACATTTTTTGTTCTGGGTTGAAGTACAATTCCCAATTTAGCAATTTCATAATTTAGTGGTTCCTGCTATATCAGAGCTATTTGAAATCTATCCCAAAAAGGGTATATAATATTGAAGGTGCACATTGGGTCATTCAGAATAACTTCACACACACGCTTCTGTGCATTTCCAAGTCTAATTCTGTCACTAAATCCATACCGGTGACCCAGCGCCTAAATACTAGGCCTCAAATTTAATTCCCTCTAAATCTCTCGTTACCCACCGCTGTACTGTTGTTGCTGGGCAAGATATTTAGTGTCCGTCAAAGCACATTTTTTGTTCTGGGTTGAAGTACAATTCCCAATTTAGCAATTTCATAATTTAGTGGTTTCTGCTATATCAGAGCTATTTGAAATCTATCCCTAAAAGGGTATATAATATTGAAGGTGCACATAGGGTCATTCAGAATAACTTCACACACACCCGCTACTGTGTATTTCCAAGTCTAATTCTGTCACTAAATCCATACCGGTGACCCAGCGCCTAAATACTAGGCCTCAAATTTAATTCCCTCTAAATCTCTCGTTACCCACCGCTGTACTGTTGTTGCTGGGCAAGATATTTAGTGTCCGTCAAAGCACATTTTTTGTTCTGGGTTGAAGTACAATTCCCAATTTAGCAATTTCATAATTTAGTGGTTTCTGCTATATCAGAGCTATTTGAAATCTATCCCTAAAAGGGTATATAATATTCAAGGTGCACATTGGGTCATTCAGAATAACTTCACACACACACGCTTCTGTGCATTTCCAAGTCTAATTCTGTCACTAAATCCATACCGGTCACCCAGCGCCTAAATACTAGGCCTCAAACGCAGCCGCCTGTCTACAGCCAATGTGGACAAGCTGACGTTCATAAAAATGAACCAGGCATGGATCCCACAGGATCTGTCCGTCCCTTGTCCAGATTAGACATTAACTACCTCCCCTTAACCATATATTATTGGACTCCAGGGCACTTCCTCATTCAATCCTATTTTTATTTTCATTTTACCATTATATTGCGAGGCTACCCAAAGTTGAATGAACCTCTCCTCTGTCTGGGTGCCGGGGCCTAAATATATGCCAATGGACTGTTCCAATGTTGGGTGATGTGAAGCCTGATTCTCTGCTATGACATGCAGACTGATTCTCTGCTGACATGAAGCCAGATCCTCTGTTACGGGACCTCTCTCCTCTGCCTGTGTGCTGGGCCTAAATTTATGAAAATGGACTCTTACAGTGGTGGGTGACGTGAAGCCTGATTCTCTGCTATGATATGAAGACTGATTCTCTGCTGACATGAAGCCAGATTGTCTGTTACGGGACCTCTCTCCTCTGCCTGGGTGCTGGGCCTAAATATATGCCAATGGACTGTTGCAGTGGTGGCTGACGTGAAGCCTCATTCTCTGCTATGACATGCAGACTGATTCTCTGCTGACATGAAGCCAGATTGTCTGTTACGGGACCTCTCTCCTCTGCCTGGGTGCTGGGTAGTGTTGAGCGCGAATATTCGAAAAGCAAATTTTTTTCGCGAATATCGCAACTTCGCGATTTCGCGAATATTTCGAATATAGTGCTATATATTCGTAAAAACGAATATTCGTTTTTTGTTTTTTCCCCCCCCCACAAAATTACAGTACACATATAATTGATTGTTTCCCAAAGGTCCAACAGCTCAGATCTTACTCACATTGCCTAGAAAGTGATTGAGGCGCGAATCTTCGTAAGGCGATTTTATTAGCGCACATGCGAATATCGGCACGTCCCAGAACAGAGGCAAAGGGCTTTGCATTCATACATTAGTGAATTGAGTTGCGAATCTTCGTAAGGCGATTTTATTAGCGCACATGCGAATATCGGCACGTCCCAGAACAGAGGCAAAGGGCTTTGCATTCATACATTAGTGAATTGAGTTGCGAATCTTCGTAAGGCGATTTTATTAGCGCACATGCGAATATCGGCACGTCCCAGAACAGAGGCAAAGGGCTTTGCATTCATACATTAGTGAATTGAGTTGCGAATCTTCGTAAGGCGATTTTATTAGCGCACATGCGAATATCTACACTTGTCCCAGAACAGAGGCAAAGGGCTTTGCATTCATACATTAGTGATTGAATTGAGCTGCGAATCTTCGTAAGGCGATTTTATTAACGCAAATGCAAATATCTACACTTGTCCCCAGAACAGAGAGGCAAAGGCCTGTGCATTCATATAGTATAGCACCATATTCGCGAATACGTAGAACTTCGTAAAATTCGATTTACGAATATTCGTATTTTTTATTTTACTTTCCACCTTACAGATTACATTGATCTGTACTCTGTCAACTACTGTCATCACCCCCCACTGTATCTCGATTGATTCCCAAAAGTCTCACATTCCCTAGAAAGTGATTGAGTTGCGAATCTTCGTAAGGCGATTTTATTAGCGCACATGCGAATATCTACACTTGTCCCAGAACAGAGGCAAAGGGCTTTGCATTCATACATTAGTGATTGAATTGAGCTGCGAATCTTCGTAAGGCGATTTTATTAACGCAAATGCAAATATCTACACTTGTCCCCAGAACAGAGAGGCAAAGGCCTGTGCATTCATATAGTATAGCACCATATTCGCGAATACGTAGAACTTCGTAAAATTTGATTAACGAAAATTCGTATTTTTTATTTTACTTTCCACCTTACAGATTACATTGATCTGTACTCTGTCAACTACTGTCATCACCCCCCACTGTATCTCGATTGATTCCCAAAAGTCTCACATTCCCTAGAAAGTGATTGAGGTGCGAATCTTCGTAAGGCGATTTTATTAGCGCACATGCGAATATCTACACTTGTCCCAGAACAGAGGCAAAGGGCATTGCATTCATACATTAGTGATTGAATTGAGTTGCGAATCTTCGTAAGGCGATTTCATTAGCGCACATGTGAATTTTGCATAGCATATGTATTATGCGATGCGAAAATTCGAATTATCGCATATGCGAAATAATAACGAATTTGAATAATCGCGAATATTTTACGAATATTCTTTCGAATATTCACAAAATTTCGCGAATTCGAATATGGGACATGCCGCTCAACACTAGTGCTGGGCCTAAATTTATGACAATGGACTGTTGCAGTGGTGGGTGACGTGAAGCCTGATTCTCTGCTATGACATGCAGACTGATTCTCTGCTGACATGAAGCCAGATTGTCTGTTACGGGACCTCTCTCCTCTGCCTGGGTGCTGGGCCTAAATATATGCCAATGGACTGTTGCAGTGGTGGCTGACGTGAAGCCTCATTCTCTGCTATGACATGCAGACTAATTCTCTGCTGACATGAAGACAGATTCTCTGTTACGGGACCTCTCTCCTCTGCCTGGGTGCCGGGGCCTAAATATCTGAGAATGGACTGTTCCAGTGGTGGGTGACGGGAAGCCAGATTCTCTGCTATGGAACCTCTCTCCAATTGATTTTGGTTAATTTTTATTTATTTAATTTTTATTTTTATTCATTTCCCTATCCACATTTGTTTGCAGGGGATTTACCTACATGTTGCTGCCTTTTGCAGCCCTCTAGCTCTTTCCTGGGCTGTTTTACAGCCTTTTTAGTGCCGAAAAGTTCGGGTCCCCATTGACTTCAATGGGGTTCGGGTTCGGGACGAAGTTCGGATCGGGTTCGGATCCCGAACCCGAACATTTCCGGGATGTTCGGCCGAACTTCTCGAACCCGAACATCCAGGTGTTCGCTCAACTCTAATCCCTACCCGTTCAGCAAATTTGAGATCAACAAAACTAAATGCTGACCCAGAATCCACAAAAGCACTTCCTGACCCCTTTAAGATCCCCAAGGAAATTGAGACAGGCAGCAATAGTTTGCTTCTTACCACCTCTGGGAATACCTTGTCTTTGGATCCCTCTGACTTGGACGATCTTCCGGAAGGAGGAGCTTTGGGACATTGACGAACCCAGTGGTCAGAATCGCCACAATAAAAACAAGAGCAGTGACGACGGCGTAGTTCTCTTCGCGTCATCCCAAGCTGCATGGGCTGGTCCAGCTGGTCCTCCATCTTGGGTTAGGTAGGAGAAGTCTCAGGTTTGAGAAGAGGATGAGGAGAAAACAAATGCTCCCGCTCTCTCTCTCTCTCTCTCTCTCTCTCTCTAATCCGTCTGTCTAATCTGATGGCTAAGGTCATGGTCTCCTCTAAAGAGTCAGGACTGGGGTAGCAGACCAGCATATCCTTCAACCTCTCTGTCAACCCTGCTTTAAATTGGCATTTGAGAGCAGGTTCGTTCCAGCCCGAGAGAACGCACCACTTGCGGAACTGGGTGTAATAATCTTCCACGGGCTGCTCTCCCTGAGTAAGGGCCTTTAGATTAGATTCAGCCACAGATGCCCAGTCAGGCTCATCGTAAAGGACCCCTAGTGCCTTGAAAAAGAGGTCGACAGACTTGAGACAAGGGGAATCAGACGGCAAAGAAAAGGCCCACTCCTGGGGGTCCCCTTGAAGCAAAGGGATGATTATCCCAACCCTTTGTGGGTAAGGGCCCGAGGAGTGAGATCGTAGTTGGAAAAAAAGTCTGCAGCTCTCCCTGAAAGCTAAACAATTCCGGCGGTCACCTGAGAACTGATCAGGTAATTTAATATGCTGTTTTACCTGAATGGCGGCAGGAGCGAGAATGGGGGGTGTCTGGGCAGTCTCCTGTACTTGTAACCTCTCCCCTAATTCTTGCACAATTTGGGCAAGACCCTGCACATGCTCGGTGAGACTCTGTAAAGGGTACATGTTAATTTGAGGCCTGTGATTCTGTCACGGGTAAGGAAGGTAGAGAGGAAGTGCACCCCCTAAACTGGCACCCTCAACCCTGTCCCTGCCTACTTGCACCACCCGCCCTAGGTGACGGGGCGCAACTGGGCGACGGTCCCTGTCCTACGTAAGTGTAGAGCAGAGCGAAAAGAGAAATAGAGGAACAGACAGCCAAGGCAGAAGGCGGTACACAAGACTAAGGCAAACAGATAGACAGAGAGGTAGATAAGACCACAGTACCCAGTGATGGGAAAGC
Organism: Bufo gargarizans; assembly: GCF_014858855.1. Lineage (NCBI taxonomy): Eukaryota > Metazoa > Chordata > Amphibia > Anura > Bufonidae > Bufo > Bufo gargarizans. Next base: position 147,375,004 of record NC_058086.1, read on the forward strand.
GAATGGCGGGTCAACTAGCCGAGGTCGGTCCGGGAGGTCACGTCAATACAAGGGATGAGGCAGGAGATGAAATCAGAGAACTGAGCTGAGGTCAAATTGGAGAGATAGCGTAGGTACCAATGGAGCGGGCAAAGCAAGGTCAGGAAACAAACAAGGTCAATACCGGCGCCCCGTTATAACACGGCACAGATTCAAAGATTCATCATCTATTTTGTCCATGAAAACCATTGTGTGACCCCTGGTTTATTCATTGGAGCAGCATGACCCTACTGCTGATATCAGGACCAGTGACAGTAATGATATCTGCTGCAACTGACCATCAGTTTTTGTGTTGGCTACAGATAGAAGTGTTGATCTCCCTTGGTTGAGGTTGACAGTTTTTCAGAGTGATACCCATTCTGAAGATTGGAAAGTGGGCATCAAATCATCAGATTGAAGTTAGCAGTTGTTCATTTGCTACTCAAATGTAGTCCCTGATATCCATAATAATGTTACCATGTCCTAAGAAAAACGTTCTTCAGAACTTTATTAGGCAAAGCGGTGTGCAGATAAATTCCCTGCAGGGGTATTCACCCCGAGCAATGTTTCTGTAGGTTAATACCTCCATAATAAGGCATTCAATAGATAATTTAACACATTACTGAAAAAGCCTTTTTACGGTATGCCTCTGATTTATAAAGAGGTGCCATAGGACCCTATTGTGCAATAATGCCGTATTACAGCTCGATACAACTCAGCTGTTGTACACCACCATAAAATGGCCAAGTGGGGGACTCCATAAACCCAATTCATAACACTCTTTAAAAGGATGCCCTCTTCCATACCTTGACCATACTATTTAACTATCCTTAGAATATTGGACCATCCTATGAAATGTAGACCTACGTATGTCCTGAGAGCATCAAATCTACCAGTGTCTAACCATAAGGTTGCTGAATTACAGGTGCATTACGTAATTTTCAGCTGATAAGAGAATGTTTAGGCTATATACAGTGATACATAAACGTATAATTAGTGCCATTATTAATTGCTTCATGCCTGGATTGCTTTACTTCTCCCATCAACCTTCCTAGCGTCATGAGATGGGTACCTCACCTGTTGGAGCAGTATAGCAGATATCAATTGTACATATGAACTCTGTGGAGTCCATAATGTACATGTCTCCTTGAAGAGCTAATAGCTTGGGGTCTCCACATGCAGATTTACTCAATCCTCCAACACGACTCTGGACCCCACGGCATCCATAGAGCCGGTACTGAGACTGGAAACTCCTGTTACCGAGAAGGGGATAAACATCCCCAGTACATTAGAAGCAATGGTGCAGAAGAAATTATATTAACAGTTTCAATTTAGCACACAATTACTCACTAACAGGGCTGTGGACATATTTTCAATGTAATTATTGTTTTCATAGCATCCAGCTATTAAATCGGTTATTATGATATGCTATGCTTATTTGAACGTGTGCACACTTTCTCTATAGGCAAGCACTATAGTATATGTATTTATATAGCTATTGCATATGGTCTGTTATGGATCTTTTGGATGCCTTTGACGTGATTATTTTAATGATCTTTATTTTATGTTTCATTCAAATGATTATTCTACAGTCGGTCATGCGGTTTTGCAATGGTATTGTTGACCATTGGCAAGAAGCCACCATTTTGCTAACCCCAACCAATATAAAATTAATTATTCTACAGGCAGTTATATTTACACCTCATCAAATTAGGCATTGGACTTCTTGTAGCTCAGCTGGATTGCTGTATTGCACGTATACAATGTACTCTGGCCATGGAGCCATCTGTGTTGCAATGCCAATTGACAGCCATGGCCTAAATGATTTTAAAAGTCAGTGCTTCATAGTAAATGTTGTGGCCCCTAAGAAAGAGCAGCTCCAATGTGATCAGATGCTCCAAGTATAGTACAGTACTAATGTAAAAAATGAAAATCAGACATCATATAGTACATGACAAACTCTACCAAAGAAAGAACCAGCCCTGTACCTCACATGGATCCAGATGTAACACCCCTCTGGTCAGCCCTCGGTGGGCAGGGTGTATGGTGGTTCTCACCTCACTATGGCGCAGTGTCTCCACCCAAATCTTCCTTGACGCTCTATAGGATAGCAGGGGGGCCTTCCTCTTCTGCCAGGGACTGACTTGGGAAAGCCCTGCCCAGATCAGTACACACTCACCCCAGGAAGGAGTTAACTGATCAACAGATTTATTTGGGAACGGGTGAACAATGGTGAAGAACATTAAGATAATGCAATAAAAGGAACAAAGCACAAAGCAATTTTGCCTCCGTGCCCGTATTGCAGCCTTCAAACAGCAGGTCCGATATATGGCCATTTGTGCACCGCATCACGGATGTGGACCCATTCACTTGAATTGGCCTGCAAACCGGAAAGAGCGGTGCGGAACGGAGGCACGGAACCCCACGGAAGCACTATGGAGTGCTTCTGAGGGGTTTCTCTCCGTGCCTTTGGACCACATGTTCAATTTTTTTTGGCGGTGTGGAAGGATAATGAACCCATTCAAGTTGAAAGAGACTACATCTGCCTACGGCAGTCGCACGGTTGTAGCCTGTGCATTGGGGAACGCTAATTGAACGGCCAGCACACATTTGTGTGCATGAGCCCTAAGGAAAACTCACTACCAGTGAGTACCGAGGATGAGCTGGTCCTGGCCGCAGGGACAAGAAAAGCAGGATGAGTAACATGGTGCCCATGCCCTCCCGGAAGAGCAGGGCAACAGCGGGTACATGCTACTATTGCTTGTCCTATACAGTCACCTTTCCTGTGTCCTAACAGTGTCTCCCAGAAGTCAGATACCATTAGGACTTACAGTAAGGTTGAATTGTGTAACAGCTGGACAGTCACATGAATAATAATATGAAGTATGTATCACAAAATTGGAACTCGACAATAGAAGACAGTAACCATATTATGATGGTAATTGGATGATGACAGCAGGTATTGGAGTAGATGGGTGATTATAAACAAAGATGAACAAAGGTACAACAACTGACCCTAATCTGCAATACTGACCCTAATGGCTGTATTACATTTAACAGATTTTGCAGGCAGTTGTCGGGAACGTTTACATGCAGCGATCTCCTCCACAGTTTGGAGAAGTGACCGCTAATGCCATTGCTCATCCTCATACTGAATCATTGTTTTCCAGCAGAAGAGTGCTGTTTAGAAGGCACAATCTGCTGCCGGCAAGCGATGATTTTTAAACCTGCTTGAAAGATTGCGATTGCCTGATGAACAAGCATTTGCTCGTCCAACGGGTAATCGGCGGTAGCATTACCCAGGCAGATCACCGCTAACAAGCATTTCTTCAAACACCTGTCAGCGATGATCTGTCTATCAATTGGCTGGTATAATACAACCTTAAAGGGTTTTCCCATCTCAGACAATAGGGGCATATCGCTAGGATATGCCCCCTTTGTCTGATAGGTACGGGTCTAACCTCTGGGACACACACCTTCACCGATAACAGAGCCCCGAAAGTTGTGGCGGGCACACGGTGCATACTCAGCTGCCCTCCATTCATTTATATGGAGCCGCCGAAAATAGCCGAGCAGAGGCTGGGCGATTTCTGTTGGCCTCATAGAAATGAATAGGAGAGCTCTTGGTGGTGGCTGGACCTGGAGTCTTCCGGCCACTACCTTCTCCGTTCGGTTCTCAGTGTAGGTGCGGGTCCCAGAGTTTCAACCCGCACCTATCAGACAATGGTGACATATCCTAGCAATATTCCCCCATTGTCTAAGATGGGAATACCCCTTTAAGACAACAACGGGAGGGCACTAAGGCCCAGAGACAGGAAACCAAAACTGAACCAGAAGCTAGGCAAGGAATGGAATAGAATAGAATAACCACAAGAACAAAACTACACAAACAAGAAACAAACTAGGCAAGAAAAAACAGATACAAGGAAAGGAATTACCAGGATTACTGGATTACGCTATAACCAGCCACCCACTGCAGAAGCCAGGAGCATTTAACTAAAAGGCTAAACAATCAGGAACTCCTCTCCAAACAACTCCTAGCTAAAGCAGAGTGATCAGCTGAGCCACACTAATGGATCAGCTGTAAGAGTTGTATAGCAATTGCCCCTAACAAACTAATAGGAGAAGACGAAATAGCAGGAGAATTCCCACTGATCATTACAAGAACTGGGGGACTTAGCTGACAGGCCATGTTGACTTACAGACCATTGTGCCCCCTGCCCTATTGCACTGCAACCTCAATAAGATTTTGCAAGCCTAAATTAAATCTGCCCTTCTAACAAAGGAACCTAATCAACCCTGAATATACCACCATTAAAACCTTACAAATCTTTGTCTCTGTACAATAGGCCAGCAGTACTGGGCATGAATTTAACCAGCAATCTGATAACGTTTATCCTCACTTTGTCCAAAAGCTTCTGCTCATCAACCAGTCAAATAAATCTCAGAGCAATTTCAGAGAAAACTCTTTAGGATCCTTCAAACAATACTGAACAAAAGTATTTCTTTATTTCCTTAATTAAATGTAAGGTTCTAGGTTTGCCAAGATCATTGCCTCCAGCATGAACTATTTTAAAATCAGAAAAAGGAGGTAAAAAGGTAATTTGTGTTAGAAGATAGAGGACTGGAATGACTGACAGCCTTACAGAATGCTATTGTTCTCACAGAACATTTTTGATATGTACTGGATTGCAGAGTTGCCTGTTCATTTAAAGTCTCTGACTGCAAGTCTCCTCAGTGATATCAGCTGATCGGCACAGTTTTTAGAAACTAGATATAATTTGCAGTCATACGTAACATCATAGATAACACAGTGATAACTCTCTGTGTACAGATAATGTAGTAGATGGGTGTGAGCCCCCAGAATTCAGAACACGCACAGTGTGACCTGAAGTCTGGGGCCAGGATGCGGCAGGGTGGGCCAAATTCTATATCCACCCTCCCATCACTACAGAACATACAGGGTAATGCAGCGCCCCATACCTTGTAGGCCTCTTTCACACAAGCGTGTCCGGATAAGGTCCGGATGCGTTGTGGCAAAACCGCGCGAGTAGGTACGCAATTGCAGTCAGTTTTGTCTGCGATTGCATTCCGTTATTCAGTTTTTATCGTGCGGGTGCAATGCGTTTTGCACACGCGTGATAAAAAACTGAATGTGGTACCCAGACCCGAACTTCTTCACAGAAGTTCAGGTTTGGGTTCAAGGTTGTGCAGATTGTATTATTTCCCCTTATAACATAGTTATAAGGGAAAATAATAGCATTCTGAATGCTGAATGCATAGTACAATAGGGCTGGAGGGGTTAAAAATAAAATTAAAATAATTTAACTCACCTTTAATCTACTTGTTTGCGCAGCCGGCATCTCTTCTGTCTTCATCTGTGAGGAATAGGACCTTTGATGATGTCACTACGCTTATCACATGGTCCATCACATGATCCATCACCATGGTAAAAGATCATGTGATGGACCATGCGATGAGCGTAGTGATGTCATCAAAGGTCCTATTCCTCACAGATGAAGACAGAAGAGATGCCGGCTGTGCAAACAAGTGGATTAAGGTGAGTTCAATTATTTTTTTATTTTTTTTTAACCCCTCCAGCCCTATTGTACTATGCATTCTGTATTCAGAATGCTATTATTTTCCCTTATAACCATGTTATAAGGGAAAATAATAATAATTGGGTCCCCATCCCGATCGTCTCCTAGCAACCGTGCATGAAAATCGCACCGCGTCCGCACTTGCTTGCGGATGCTTGCGATTTTCATGCAGCCCGATTCACTTCTGTGGGGACTGCGTTGCGTGAAAAACACACAAAATGGAGCTTGCTGAGATTTTCACGCAACGCACAAGTGATGCATGAAAATCACCGCTCATGTGAACAGCCCCATAGAAATGAATGGGTCCTGATTCAGTGCAATGCATTGAACTCGAGCATTGCACCCGCGCGGAAAACTCGCCGTGTGAAAGGGGCCTTACATCCAGTGACGTCTCGTTTGATGTAGATGTTCTCTTTCCTCAACTTCTCCTTTCAGACCAGACCACCAGTTTTCAGCCATTTCTCAGCTGTTTACTACTTTTCCAATATCCTCCCATCTTTTGGACAAATCATCTTACCACCCCAAATACTGTGCCGCTGTGCTCCCCAATACTATACTGTAGAAACAGATAAAACCCACAGTAAGACACCTGAATCTCAGGTGTCTATTTCATAACAAAACAGAAAAAAGAAAGCATATTAAGTCATTTTGAGTAGGTTTTTTGTAATTTTTTTCAAAAGTTTAGGTAAGCTTTTAGTTTTCATGTTCCATACAAAAACTGTTACGTCTTTCATTAGTCTCATGTTTTATGACACACCTGGAGTCTACTCTAAAGGATGCAACTTTACCAACATTATAGGTAAAAATGAGCAAGGATTACCAGAATGTTACTTTATTTATTTTGTAGTTTTTAACTAAGTTTTAAGTTTAGGTACACTTTAAAGTGAAACACAGAACTGAACTAAAAAAACAAAAACTTAAATACACATGAACTAAACCATGACTTTTTTAATACCATGTTTTATAAGCAGCTTATATGTCAACCCTACTATTAAAATAATCAAGTTGATTGGAAAAATCAAAAAGTTTATTGTCCCAAATTGGGTTCAACTGACGTTCCACTCAACTTAGGTAATAAATCCAAGTCATGGAGATTCGTGGAATAAAATATCCATCATTTATACAGGAAGTATGGATGTATATTTATATTAGTTCAGGAATCGGTTGATTCAAATAAAAATGTGCTTCTTCAAAAGAAATCATTTTCCCTTCAGAGGAGCAGGCTCTGCTTTGGTGCATATTTATAGCAGTGAGTTGGACATTTATATCTGAGCTGTCAAAAAGTATTGGTTGGAACAAAAATATGCTTGTAATAAAAATGCATTGTTTTGAAAAAAAAAAAGCAGAAACCACTGACTATTGGTTTCATGGAAAAATAGTAAGTGAAAAGGTTGATTTAAAGCAAAGGGGATTAAATACCAATGTAAACAGCACTTCTTGGGGAGAGCGCAACCTAGGTTCATCAAGAGTACAAGTAGGGTGCAATGTCATAGGTATATTAATCTTGGTGTAGAGATAGGGGAACACTATACAAAGAAGAGATTGGATATTCTAAGTCAGATTTATCAGTGTGTTTTACGTCCTGAAGACGACTTGAATGTATAGCTTGAGACACAGATATCACAGCTGACTGTTTTCTCAAAGAGCCAAAATTGTGACCAGTGACGGCCTTGGTAAATCTCATCCACTGTTGATTTTGTGGAGAAATGATCACCTGTCCTCCACTATTAACTCAGAATTCCCTAATTTTAGGGTATGCAATATGTGTTACGTAAGCACCATTCCAGCATGTGACGTGGGCGTGACTGCAAAGGGTTAATCTATTTTCACTAACCTAATATTAAACTAACCTTCCACTTAGGCCTCATGCACACGACCATTCTGTGCATCCGCGTCCGTTCCGTAATTTTTCACAGTTTGGCGGAGGTCCCATTCATTTCTATGGAGCTGTAAAAATACCTGATAGTCCTCCGTTTTTTCTCCGCGTCCGTGATTCCAGTCCGTCAAAAAAATATAACCTGTCCTATTCTTGTCAGTGGAAAACGGAGGACGGACCCATTCAAGTCAATGGGTCTGTCAAAAAAAACTGATGCACAACTGGTATGTCATCCGTGTTCGCGTCCGTGTCTTTTTTTTTTTCTACAAGACCTTGGTGCAATAAAATTAAACTTTTCATTAACCTTCCTTTTTTTCCCCCTGTCAGACAAAAAAAAAGGAAGACACAAGGACACACAACTGAAGCAAAATCGGACACGGACCACTGAAGCCAAATCACTGTTGTGTGCATGAAGCCTAAGGCTAGTTTCACACTAGCGTTCGGCTGTCCGCTCGTGAGCTCCGTTTGAAGGGGCTCACGAGCGGACCCGAACGCTTCCGTCCAGCCCTGATGCAGTCTGAATGGATGCGGATCCGCTCAGACTGCATCAGTCTGGCGGCGTTCAGCCTCCGCTCCGCTCAGCAGGCGGACACCTGAACGCTGCTTGCAGCGTTCGGGTGTCCGCCTGGCCGTGCGGATCCGTCCAGACTTACAATGTAAGTCAATGGGGACGGATCCGTTTGAAGATGCCACAATATGGCTCAATCTTCAAACGGATCCGTCCCCCATTGACTTTCAATGTAAAAGTCTGGACGGATCCGCTCAGGCTAATTTCACACTTAGCTTTTTTTTGCCAATTTAATGCAGACGGATCCGTTCTGAACGGAGCCTCCGTCTGCATTAATATGATCGGATCCGTTCAGAACGGATGCGATCGAACGCTAGTGTGAAAGTAGCCTTAGGCTGCAGATTGAGCACAAATTACACCACAAGTACACATTGCCCCCACCTTCAAATTCTAGAGGCCCTATATGTAGCCCAACGCACATACTCTGCTCTCCGGTATCCAAATAGTTACACAATCGTAAAAAGGCTATGGATTATTTTAGCAGATAAAATTTTAATAGAAAAGGTGCATTGCTTACAAAAGTAAAAAAAGAAACAAACAAAAGAGAAATAAAATGATATCCAAAAAAATAAAAGGGAGAAAATAACAGAAATCCTAACACTTAGGCCTCATGCACACGACAGTTGTTTTTCTCTGCCTCCGTTCAGTTTTCTTTGCGGATAGGATGAGGACCCATTTATTTCAATGGGTCAGCAAAAAAATGCTGATAGTTCATCCGTTTGTGTTCCGCTTCCGTTGTCCGTGTTTCCCTTCAGCAAAAAAAATAGTGCATGTCCTACTTTTTTCACATTTGCGGACAAGGATAGGCATTTATTACAAGGGATCTGTGGAAAAAAACTGATCCTCCCCCAAAAACTTATGCAGCATCCGTTTTTGGGGGCGGACGCACAATTTGCGGACTCAAAAAACAACGTGTGCATGAGGCCTTACAGGGAAATTTATCATCCTCCTACGCAACTAGAGTTGAGCGAACACCTGGATGTTCGGGTTCGAGAAGTTCGGCCGAACATCCCGGAAATGTTCGGGTTCGGGATCCGAACCCGATCCGAACTTCGTCCCGAACCCGAACCCCATTGAAGTCAATGGGGACCCGAACTTTTCGGCACTAAAAAGGCTGTAAAACAGCCCAGGAAAGAGCTAGAGGGCTGCAAAAGGCAGCAACATGTAGGTAAATCCCCTGCAAACAAATGTGGATAGGGAAATGAATTAAAATAAAAATTAAATAAATAAAAATTAACCAAAATCAATTGGAGAGAGGTTCCATAGCAGAGAATCTGGCTTCCCGTCACCCACCACTGGAACAGTCCATTCTCAGATATTTAGGCCCCGGCACCCAGGCAGAGGAGAGAGGTCCCGTAACAGAGAATCTGTCTTCATGTCAGCAGAGAATTAGTCTGCATGTCATAGCAGAGAATGAGGCTTCACGTCAGCCACCACTGCAACAGTCCATTGGCATATATTTAGGCCCAGCACCCAGGCAGAGGAGGGAGGTCCCGTAACAGAGAATCTGTCTTCATGTCAGCAGAGAATTAGTCTGCATGTCATAGCAGAGAATGAGGCTTCACGTCAGCCACCACTGCAACAGTCCATTGGCATATATTTAGGCCCAGCACACACACAGGCAGAGGAGAGAGGTCCCGTAACAGAGAATCTGGCTTCATGTCAGCAGAGAATCAGTCTGCATGTCATAGCAGAGAATGAGGCTTCACGTCAGCCACCACTGCAACAGTCCATTGGCATATATTTAGGCCCAGCACACACACAGGCAGAGGAGAGAGGTCCCGTAACAGAGGATCTGGCTTCATGTCAGCAGAGAATCAGTCTGCATGTCATAGCAGAGAATCAGGCTTCACGTCAGCCACCACTGCAACAGTCCATTGTCATAAATTTAGGCCCAGCACCCAGGCAGAGGAGAGAGGTCCCGTAACAGACAATCTGGCTTCATGTCAGCAGAGAATTAGTCTGCATGTCATAGCAGAGAATGAGGCTTCACGTCAGCCACCACTGCAACAGTCCATTGGCATATATTTAGGCCCAGCACACACACAGGCAGAGGAGAGAGGTCCCGTAACAGACAATCTGGCTTCATGTCAGCAGAGAATTAGTCTGCATGTCATAGCAGAGAATGAGGCTTCACGTCAGCCACCACTGCAACAGTCCATTGGCATATATTTAGGCCCAGCACACACACAGGCAGAGGAGAGAGGTCCCGTAACAGAGAATCTGGCTTCATGTCAGCAGAGAATCAGTCTGCATGTCATAGCAGAGAATGAGGCTTCACGTCAGCCACCACTGCAACAGTCCATTGGCATATATTTAGGCCCAGCACACACACAGGCAGAGGAGAGAGGTCCCGTAACAGAGAATCTGTCTTCATGTCAGCAGAGAATTAGTCTGCATGTCATAGCAGAGAATGAGGCTTCACGTCAGCCACCACTGCAACAGTCCATTGGCATATATTTAGGCCCAGCACACACACAGGCAGAGGAGAGAGGTCCCGTAACAGACAATCTGGCTTCATGTCAGCAGAGAATTAGTCTGCATGTCATAGCAGAGAATGAGGCTTCACGTCAGCCACCACTGCAACAGTCCATTGGCATATATTTAGGCCCAGCACACACACAGGCAGAGGAGAGAGGTCCCGTAACAGAGAATCTGTCTTCATGTCAGCAGAGAATTAGTCTGCATGTCATAGCAGAGAATCAGGCTTCACGTCACCCACCACTGCAACAGTCCATTGGCATATATTTAGGCCCAGCACCCAGGCAGAGGAGGGAGGTCCCGTAACAGAGAATCTGTCTTCATGTCAGCAGAGAATTAGTCTGCATGTCATAGCAGAGAATGAGGCTTCACGTCACCCACCACTGCAACAGTCCATTGGCATATATTTAGGCCTAGCACACAGGCAGAGGAGAGGTTCATTCAACTTTGGGTAGCCTCGCAATATAATGGTAAAATGAAAATAAAAATAGGATTGAATGAGGAAGTGCCCTGGAGTCCAATAATATATGGTTATGGGGAGGTAGTTAATGTCTAATCTGGACAAGGGACGGACAGGTCCTGTGGGATCCATGCCTGGTTCATTTTTATGAACGTCAGCTTGTCCACATTGGCTGTAGACAGGCGGCTGCGTTTGTCTGTAATGACGCCCCCTGCCGTGCTGAATACACGTTCAGACAAAACGCTGGCTGCCGGGCAGGCCAGCACCTCCAAGGCATAAAAGGCTAGCTCTGGCCACGTGGACAATTTAGAGACCCAGAAGTTGAATGGGGCCGAACCATCAGTCAGTACGTGGAGGGGTGTGCACACGTACTGTTCCACCATGTTAGTGAAATGTTGCCTCCTGCTAACACGTTGCGTATCAGGTGGTGGTGCAGTTAGCTGTGGCGTGTTGACAAAAGTTTTCCACATCTCTGCCATGCTAACCCTGCCCTCAGAGGAGCTGGCCGTGACACAGCTGCCTTGGCGACCTCTTGCTCCTCCTCTGCCTTGGCCTTGGGCTTCCACTTGTTCCCCTGTGACATTTGGGAATGCTCTCAGTAGCGCGTCTACCAACGTGCGCTTGTACTCGCGCATCTTCCTATCACGCTCCAGTGCAGGAAGTAAGGTGGGCACATTGTCTTTGTAGCGTGGATCCAGCAGGGTGGCAACCCAGTAGTCCGCACAGGTTAAAATGTGGGCAACTCTGCTGTCGTTGCGCAGGCACTGCAGCATGTAGTCGCTCATGTGTGCCAGGCTGCCCAGGGATAAGGACAAGCTGTCCTCTGTGGGAGGCGTATCGTCATCGTCCTGCCTTTCCCCCCAGCCACGCACCAGTGATGGACCCGAGCTGCGTTGGGTGCCACCCCGCTGTGACCATGCTTCATCCTCATCCTCCTCCACCTCCTCCTCATCCTCGTCCTCCTCGTCCTCCAGTAGTGGGCCCTGGCTGGCCACATTTGTACCTGGCCTCTGCTGTTGCCAAAAACCTCCCTCTGAGTCACTTCGAAGAGACTGGCCTGAAAGTGCTAAAAATGACCCCTCTTCCTCCTCCTCCTCCTCCTCCTCCTGGGCCACCTCCTCTTCCATCATCGCCCTAAGTGTTTTCTCAAGGAGACATAGAAGTGGTATTGTAACGCTGATAACGGTGTCATCGCCACTGGCCATGTTGGTGGAGTACTCGAAACAGCGCAACAGGGCACACAGGTCTCGCATGGAGGCCCAGTCATTGGTGGTGAAGTGGTGCTGTTCTGTAGTGCGACTGACCCGTGCGTGCTGCAGCTGAAACTCCACTATGGCCTGCTGCTGCTCGCACAGTCTGTCCAGCATGTGCAAGGTGGAGTTCCACCTGGTGGGCACGTCGCATATGAGGCGGTGAGCGGGAAGGCCGAAGTTACGCTGTAGCGCAGACAGGCGAGCAGCAGCAGGATGTGAACGCCGGAAGCGCGAACAGACGGCCCGCACTTTATGCAGCAGCTCTGACATGTCGGGGTAGTTGTGAATGAACTTCTGCACCACCAAATTCAGCACATGCGCCAAGCAAGGGATGTGCGTCAAATTGGCTAGTCCCAGAGCTGCAACGAGATTTCGCCCATTATCACACACCACCAGGCCGGGCTTGAGGCTCACCGGCAGCAACCACTCGTCGGTCTGTTGTTCTATACCCCGCCACAACTCCTGTGCGGTGTGGGGCCTGTCCCCCAAACATATGAGTTTCAGAATGGCCTGCTGACGTTTACCCCGGGCTGTGCTGAAGTTGGTGGTGAAGGTGTGTGGCTGACTGGATGAGCAGGTGGAAGAAGAGGAGGAGGAAGCCGAGAAGGAGGAGGTGGCAACAGGAGGCAAAGAATGTTGCCCTGCGATCCTTGGCGGCGGAAGGACGTGCGCCAAACAGCTCTCCGCCTGGGGCCCAGCTGCCACTACATTTACCCAGTGTGCAGTTAGGGAGATATAGCGTCCCTGGCCGTGCTTACTGGTCCACGTATCTGTGGTTAGGTGGACCTTGCCACAGATGGCGTTGCGCAGTGCACACTTGATTTTATCGGATACTTGGTTGTGCAGGGAAGGCACGGCTCTCTTGGAGAAGTAGTGCCGGCTGGGAACAACATACTGTGGGACAGCAAGCGACATGAGCTGTTTGAAGCTGTCTGTGTCCACCAGCCTAAATGACAGCATTTCATAGGCCAGTAGTTTAGAAATGCTGGCATTCAGGGCCAGGGATCGAGGGTGGCTAGGTGGGAATTTACGCTTTCTATCAAATGTTTGTGAGATGGAGAGCTGAACGCTGGCGTGTGACATGGTTGAGACGCTTGGTGACGGAGGTGGTGGTGGTGGTGTTGGTGGTACATCCCCTGTTTGCTGGGCGGCAGGTGCCAACGTTCCTCCAGAGGCGGAGGAAGAGGCCGAGGCGGCAGCAGCAGAATAGGCCGAGGCGGCAGCAGCAGAAGAGGTAGCAGGGGGAGCCTGAGTGACTTCCTTGGTTTTAAGGTGTTTACTCCACTGCAGTTCATGCTTTGCATGCAGGTGCCTGGTCATGCAGGTTGTGCTCAGGTTCAGAACGTTAATGCCTCGCTTCAGGCTCTGATGGCACAGCGTGCAAACCACTCGGGTCTTGTCGTCAGCACATTGTTTGAAGAAGTGCCATGCCAGGGAACTCCTTGAAGCTGCCTTTGGGGTGCTCGGTCCCAGATGGCGGCGGTCAGTAGCAGGCGGAGTCTCTTGGCGGCGGGTGTTCTGCTTTTGCCCACTGCTCCCTCTTTTGCTACGCTGTTGGCTCGGTCTCACCACTGCCTCTTCCTCCGAACTGTGAAAGTCAGTGGCACGACCTTCATTCCATGTGGGGTCTAGGACCTCATCGTCCCCTGCATCGTCTTCCACCCAGTCTTGATCCCTGACCTCCTGTTCAGTCTGCACACTGCAGAAAGACGCAGCAGTTGGCACCTGTGTTTCGTCATCATCAGAGACATGCTGAGGTGGTATTCCCATGTCCTCATCATCAGGAAACATAAGTGGTTGTGCGTCAGTGCATTCTATGTCTTTCACCGCTGGGGAAGGGCTAGGTGGATGCCCTTGGGAAACCCTGCCAGCGGAGTCTTCAAACAGCATAAGAGACTGCTGCATAACTTGAGGCTGAGACAGTTTCCCTGGTATGCATGGGGGTGATGTGACAGACTGATGGGGTTGGTTTTCAGGCGCCATCTGTGCGCTTTCTGCAGAAGACTGGGTGGGAGATAATGTGAACGTGCTGGATCCACTGTCGGCCACCCAATTGACTAATGCCTGTACCTGCTCAGGCCTTACCATCCTTAGAACGGCATTGGGCCCCACCATATATCGCTGTAAATTCTGGCGGCTACTGGGACCTGAGGTAGTTGGTACACTAGGACGTGTGGATGTGGCAGAACGGCCACGTCCTCTCCCAGCACCAGAGGGTCCACTAACACCACCACGACCATGTCCACGTCCGCGTCCCTTACTAGATGTTTTTCTCATTGTTATGGTTCACCACAACAACAAATATATTATTTGGCCCAATGTATTGTATTCAAATTCAGCGGGATATAAATTTGAGGCCTAGTATTTAGGCGCTGGGTGACCGGTATGGATTTAGTGACAGAATTAGACTTGGAAATGCACAGAAGCGTGTGTGTGAAGTTATTCTGAATGACCCTATGTGCACCTTCAATATGATCTACCCTTTTAGGGATAGATTTCAAATAGCTCTGATATAGCAGAAACGACTAAATTATGAAATTGCTAAATTGGGAATTGTATTTCAACCCAGAACAAAAAATGTGCTTTGACGGACACTAAATAACTTTCCCAGCCACAACAGGACAGCGGTAACGAGAGATTTAGCGGGATATAAATTTGAGGCCTAGTATTTAGGCGCTGGGTGACAGGTATGGGTTTAGTGACAGAATTAGATTTGGAAATGCACAGTAGCGGGTGTGTGAAGTTATTCTGAATGACCCTATGTGCACCTTGAATATTATATACCCTTTTAGGGATAGATTTCAAATAGCTCTGATATAGCAGAAACCACTAAATTATGAAATTGCTAAATTGGGAATTGTATTTCAACCCAGAACAAGAAATGTGCTTGAACGGACACTAAATAACTCGCCCAGCTACAGCACTAGGGACAGATTTAGCGGGATATAAATTTGAGGCCTAGTATTTAGGCGCTGGGTGACAGGTATGGGTTTAGTGACAGAATTAGACTTGGAAATACACAGTAGCGGGTGTGTGTGAAGTTATTCTGAATGACCCAATGTGCACCTTGAATATTATATACCCTTTTAGGGATAGATTTCAAATAGCTCTGATATAGCAGAAACCACTAAATTATGAAATTGCTAAATTGGGAATTGTATTTCAACCCAGAACAAAAAATGTGCTTTGACGGACACTAAATATCTTGCCCAGCAACAACAGTACAGCGGTAACGAGAGATTTAGCAGGATATAAATTTGAGGCCTAGTATTTAGGCGCTGGGTGACAGGTATGGGTTTAGTGACAGAATTAGACTTGAAAATACACAGTAGCGGGTGTGTGTGAAGTTATTCTGAATGACCCAATGTGCACCTTGAATATTATATACCCTTTTAGGGATAGATTTCAAATAGCTCTGATATAGCAGAAACCACTAAATTATGAAATTGCTAAATTGGGAATTGTATTTCAACCCAGAACAAAAAATGTGCTTTGACGGACACTAAATATCTTGCCCAGCAACAACAGTACAGCGGTAACGAGAGATTTAGCAGGATATAAATTTGAGGCCTAGTATTTAGGCGCTGGGTGACAGGTATGGGTTTAGTGACAGAATTAGACTTGAAAATACACAGTAGCGGGTGTGTGTGAAGTTATTCTGAATGACCCAATGTGCACCTTGAATATTATATACCCTTTTAGGGATAGATTTCAAATAGCTCTGATATAGCAGAAACCACTAAATTATGAAATTGCTAAATTGGGAATTGTATTTCAACCCAGAACAAAAAATGTGCTTTGACGGACACTAAATATCTTGCCCAGCAACAACAGTACAGCGGTAACGAGAGATTTAGCAGGATATAAATTTGAGGCCTAGTATTTAGGCGCTGGGTGACAGGTATGGGTTTAGTGACAGAATTAGACTTGAAAATACACAGTAGCGGGTGTGTGTGAAGTTATTCTGAATGACCCAATGTGCACCTTGAATATTATATACCCTTTTAGGGATAGATTTCAAATAGCTCTGATATAGCAGAAACCACTAAATTATGAAATTGCTAAATTGGGAATTGTACTTCAACCCAGAACAAAAAATGTGCTTTGACGGACACTAAATATCTTTCCAAGCAACAACAGTACAGCGGTAACGAGAGATTTAGCAGGATATAAATTTGAGGCCTAGTATTTAGGCGCTGGGTGACAGGTATGGGTTTAGTGACAGAATTAGACTTGGAAATACACAGTAGCGGGTGTGTGTGAAGTTATTCTGAATGACCCAATGTGCACCTTGAATATTATATACCCTTTTAGGGATAGATTTCAAATAGCTCTGATATAGCAGAAACCACTAAATTATGAAATTGCTAAATTGGGAATTGTACTTCAACCCAGAACAAAAAATGTGCTTTGACGGACACTAAATAACTTTCCCAGCTACAACAGGACAGCGGTAACGAGAGATTTAGCGGGATATAAATTTGAGGCCTAGTATTTAGGCGCTGGGTGACAGGTATGGGTTTAGTGACAGAATTAGACTTGGAAATACACAGTAGCGGGTGTGTGTGAAGTTATTCTGAATGACCCTATGTGCACCTTCAATATGATCTACCCTTTTAGGGATAGATTTCAAATAGCTCTGATATAGCAGAAACCACTAAATTATGAAATTGCTAAATTGGGAATTGTATTTCAACCCAGAACAAAAAATGTGCTTTGACGGACACTAAATAACTTTCCCAGCTACAACAGGACAGCGGTAACGAGAGATTTAGCAGGATATAAATTTGAGGCCTAGTATTTAGGCGCTGGGTGACAGGTATGGGTTTAGTGACAGAATTAGACTTGAAAATACACAGTAGCGGGTGTGTGTGAAGTTATTCTGAATGACCCAATGTGCACCTTGAATATTATATACCCTTTTAGGGATAGATTTCAAATAGCTCTGATATAGCAGAAACCACTAAATTATGAAATTGCTAAATTGGGAATTGTACTTCAACCCAGAACAAAAAATGTGCTTTGACGGACACTAAATAACTTTCCCAGCTACAACAGGACAGCGGTAACGAGAGATTTAGCAGGATATAAATTTGAGGCCTAGTATTTAGGCGCTGGGTGACAGGTATGGGTTTAGTGACAGAATTAGACTTGAAAATACACAGTAGCGGGTGTGTGTGAAGTTATTCTGAATGACCCAATGTGCACCTTGAATATTATATACCCTTTTAGGGATAGATTTCAAATAGCTCTGATATAGCAGAAACCACTAAATTATGAAATTGCTAAATTGGGAATTGTACTTCAACCCAGAACAAAAAATGTGCTTTGACGGACACTAAATAACTTTCCCAGCTACAACAGGACAGCGGTAACGAGAGATTTAGCGGGATATAAATTTGAGGCCTAGTATTTAGGCGCTGGGTGACCGGTATGGATTTAGTGACAGAATTAGACTGGGATATGGCCAAAAAATAACCACACTATTGCTGGTTAAATGCACTTGGTGACGGGCGCAGCTTGCCCCTGATGTAGTATATGGCCAAAAAATGAACAGACTATTGCTGGTTAAATGCACTTGGTGTCACAGCTTGACCAACCACACTACTGAGGGTTAAATGCACTTGGTGACGGGCGCAGCTTGCCCCTGATGTAGTATATGGCCAAAAAATAAACAGACTATTGCTGGTTAAATGCACTTGGTGTGACAGCTTCACCCTGATGTAGGCTTTAGCCAGAAAACAACCACACCATTGAGGGTTAAATGCACTTGGTGACAGGCGCAGCTTGCCCCTGATTTTGTATATGGCCAAAAAATGAACAGACTATTGCTGGTTAAATGCACTTGGTGTGACAGCTTCACCCTGATGTAGGCTTTAGCCAAAAAACAACCACACCATTGAGGGTTAAATGCACTTGGTGACAGGCGCAGCTTGCCCCTGATTTTGTATATGGCCAAAAAATGAACAGACTATTGCTGGTTAAATGCACTTGGTGTGACAGCTTCACCCTGATGTAGGCTTTAGCCAAAAAACAACCACACCATTGAGGGTTAAATGCACTTGGTGACAGGCGCAGCTTGCCCCTGATTTTGTATATGGCCAAAAAATGAACAGACTATTGCTTGTTAAATGCACTTGGTGTGACAGCTTCACCCTGATGTAGGCTTTAGCCAAAAAACAACCACACCATTGAGGGTTAAATGCACTTGGTGACAGGCGCAGCTTGCCCCTGATTTTGTATATGGCCAAAAAATGAACAGACTATTGCTGGTTAAATGCACTTGGTGTGACAGCTTCACCCTGATGTAGGCTTTAGCCAAAAAACAACCACACCATTGAGGGTTAAATGCACTTGGTCGCAGCTTGTGCTGGCGCACCACAAGACACAAAATGGCCGCCGATCACCCCAGAAAAATGTGACTGACAAACGGTCTGGGCAGCCTAAAAACAGTGAGCAATTGAGGATCAGCAGCTCAATGATCCACAGCTGCAGATCGATCAGTTAATCAAGTCCTTTGGAGGAGTTAATCTGCCTAATCTCGCCCTACTGTCGCAGCCGCAACCTCTCCCTACGCTAATCAGAGCAGAGTGACGGGCGGCGCTATGTGACTCCAGCTTAAATAGAGGCTGGGTCACATGGTGCTCTGGCCAATCACAGCCATGCCAATAGTAGGCATGGCTGTGATGGCCTCTTGGGGCAAGTAGTATGACGCTTGTTGATTGGCTGCTTTGCAGCCTTTCAAAAAGCGCCAAGAAAGCGTCACAAAAGCGCCAAGAAAGCGACGAACACCGAACCCGAACCCGGACTTTTACGAAAATGTCCGGGTTCGGGTCCGTGTCACGGACACCCCAAAATTCGGTACGAACCCGAACTATACAGTTCGAGTTCGCTCATCCCTATTTATTTCAGTACATATAATGAATATTCAATTCACCCATAAACGCACAATCCCAATAATAATAATAATAAAATAGATAATAGATAAAAAATCCTAAAATCACTAAACACTAAAAGATGGATCCAAAATGGGGGATAGTCAATCCATATGCATCGGACTGATGGTTTGCGATAATTACATGATTTTCCTAGTTTATGACGTAAAGTCATGATTTTATGAACGACACGGAGGCGAGTATTGCATTCTCAATCTTTACTGAAAACCATAGCAGCAAAGAGAAAAAATACACCAAATCCAGCAAACCATTACACAAGGATAACCCCTCCCATAGTCCAGTCCATAAATAGAACCTCCCACCGGAAATCTTCCTCTTTCTTTGTCATGAAGAACTCCCAAACAGAAAAACCGGACCGGAACCACCTTCAACTCTGGTCCAACGGGAAAAACTCAACCGAGCCGGGCAGGAACGAAACAGGATCCATCCGGAACAACGCCGTAATCGACAAACCTTGGAGGCTGTAGAAAAAACCGCCACAGGAAAAACACTTGGCAACCGCAAGGCAGGACCTCAACCTAAGAGGGAGAAATCAAAAGGCACATGGTAATCAGCCAGAAATCGAAAGGATATCGGTAACACAGAATGACCGTAAGCAATAGACAAATGATAAATAATAATAATCATAATAATAATAATAATAACAATAATAACAATAAAATAACCACCATACACCAGCAGGGAGGGAACAAAACTTTATTAATGGAAGTAGCAATAAAGATAAGCCCAGTAGGGAGGGGCAATACTCGCCTCCGTGTCGTTCATAAAATCATGACTTTACGTCATAAACTAGGAAAATCATGTAATTTTATGTCACGACCCGGAGGCCCCTATTGCAAGTTCAAAGTGCAGAGATAACAGACTCAAAAGCGTGAGGAGTTGGCCGAAAATAAAACTCCCGGAATGTGGACGATCTAGACCAGTCCGCCAATCTCATGATATCCTCCAAGCGAGCCCCCGCTATCGCCATAGAAGTAGCAGAAGCACCTCGAACCGAATGGGCCGAAAACACAGCAGTGTCCACCCCGGATAAGGTAAGGATCCATTTCACCCAACGGGACAGGGTGACACTAGTCACCGGGCGGAACGGCTTACGAAAAGAAAGGAACAATTGTGGAGAAGAAGACGAACGGAGGACCGAAGTGCGAGATAAGTATTCCTTCAGGCAACCCACCGGGCAAAGGGCCGGAGAATTGGGGAACTCCGGATAAGAGACCGACTTTATGTTAGTTTTAGTACGGCGGGAAATGTTGAAGGACACTCCATGCGGGGTAAAAGAGAGAGCATTAAAGTCTAGCGCCCTGACGTCCGAAACTCTCTTGCAAGAAACGAGACAGAGCAACGACACTAGTTTGGTAGAAAGCTGTCTGAGTGAAAGATCCGAATTGGTAGGCCACTGTGCAAAGAAATCAAGAACCAAACGGACATCCCAAGAAGAGGAGAAACGGGGCTGAGGGGGCCGAGAAAGGCGAGAGCCTTTGAGGAGCCGACAAACTAGGGGATGCTGGCCAATTGGACAACCAGCAACACCCTGGTGACGAGAAGAGATCGCCGACCGGAAGACATTCATAGTCCTGTAAGCTTTACCCTCGTCAAAGAGAGAGGATAAGAACAGAAGAACGTCGGTCACAGGGGCCGAAACGGGATCCAAACTCCGTCCAGCGCACCAACGAGACCAGATTCCCCAGGCTGATCGATATGCCCTCCTGGTACCGGGCGCCCAAGCACTCTCCAAGAGGAACTTAGCCGTTCCCGATATTCCAGCGACCTCCCAATGCGGCCCGATATCCTGCAACCCAGGAGACGGAGTGAGCCGTCCAATACGAGAGGATGATGCTGGCCAGTCGGGCCGAGGAGAAGACTCAGAGAAAACGGGAGGAGGCGAGGATCCTCCGTGAGGAGTTCCAGGAGTTGAGGAAACCATACCTGAGCCCGCCAGAAGGGAACTACCAGGACCACCTCTGCCATTTGGCGACGAATCTGAGACAGAACCCGAGGGATCAGCATGAAAGGAGGAAAGGCGTACGAAAGGCTCCCTGACCAGTCCTGCAGTAGGGCGTCCACAGCCTCCGACAGTGGGTCTGGTCTCCAGCTGTAGAACCTGGGGAGGAGGGAATTCCAACGAGACGCGAAGAGGTCTAGGGTAAATGGGCCCCAAAGAGAAGCGATAGAGGCAAACACCGCCGGATCCAACCTCCAATCGCTGAAATCCGAGGTGTACCGCGAACTCCAATCCGCGATGGTATTGTGAAGACCCGGGATATATTCCGCGACCACCTTGAATCCATTGTCCAGGCAATACGTCCAGAATTCTTTCGCCAAATGAGTCAAAACCGCCGAGTGAGTACCTCCCATGGCGTTGACGTAACGGACCGCCGACACGTTGTCCATCCTGAGCTTGATGCAAGCCGAGATCTTGTTGCTGGCAAAGCTGCGAATGGCAAACGATCCTGCCAAAAGTTCCAGAGCATTTATGTGTAGCAATGACTCGTCCGCCGCCCACGGACCCCCCGTGGAGACTCCCTCGCAATGGGCGCCCCAGCCGAAAACGCTGGCATCCGCCTCTATGATGAGATCCGGCTGAGGACCCACGATGGCTCTGCCGTTCCAGGCATCGAGGTTGGAGATCCACCACACCAGCTCGTCTCTCGTCTCCTGATCCAGGGTCACCAAGTCCGCATACGCTGCTCCCGACTGAAGGTGAGCGATCTTCAGCCGTTGAAGGGCTCGATAGTGCAACGGAGCCGGGAAAATCGCCTGGATGGAGGAAGACAAAAGGCCTATAACCCGGGCTAAATGACGGAGTGAGACCTGGGGAAGACGCAGAGTATGACGTAACTCCTTGCGGATAGACCTGACCTTGGAACCCGGAAGACAGAGACTCTGAGTGGACGAATCCACCACAAACCCCAAAAATTCCAAGGACTTGGCAGGCTGAAGGGATGACTTCTCGGTGTTGATGATAAACCCCAGGTCCGTGAGTAAGGATATTGACATCCGCAAGTGAGACCGGAGGGTGTCGGGGGATTGGGCCAGAATCAGGATGTCGTCCAAGTAAATTATCAGACAAACCCCCTGGAGGCGGAGCCAAGCCACCACCGGTTTCATCAGCTTGGTGAAGCACCAAGGGGCCGATGACAGACCAAAGGGAAGGCAGGTGAAACGCCAAACCTGACCGTCCCACAGGAATCGAAGGAGGTCCCTGGAGGCCGGAGCAATGGGGACCGTCAGGTACGCATCCTTCAAGTCCAGCTTCACCATCCAATCGTCCGGAACCAGAAGGTCCCTGAGTAGATGGATACCCTCCATTTTGAAATGGCGGTATCGCACAAAGTGGTTGAGACGACTCAGGTTTATGACTGGCCGAAACAGTCCTCCTTTTTTCTCCACCAAGAAAACATCGCTGACGATTCCTCCATCTGGGTGAGGAGCACGTTCTATCGCCCCCTTCATATGGAGAGAGAACAACTCTGCGTTCAGATAACTTAGAGATTGACTTGAAAGTACCCTCGGCCGCGGATAGGGGAGGAACAGAGGAGACACGGTCAGTTCGATGTGAAACCCCGGGACCGTGGACAGGATCCAGGGGTCGGACGTGATGCGCGACCAAGCATCCAAAAAATGCTGGAGTCTGCCCCCTATGCAATGGTTGGAAAAACACGTTAGGTTCTGGTAACTTACCGAGGGGACGTCTAGCTCCTGAGAATCCTCTGAAGGACCGGGATCTAGCGGATGAGCCTCTGGAAGGGAAAAAGGAGGATTGCGGCCTCTGGTCCTGGAACATCTGCCGCTGGTTGAAGGAGCCTCGACCGCCACCACGGGTCTGGAAATGGGCACGGCCGGACAGACGGCCCCTGAAGCTGCCGGCCCTGGAAGAGACTCGACCGTGAAAAACCTTCCGCATGGAGCTTTGGGCCTTATCCAATGCGGTGAAGGCCCCGACAAACTTGCCCAGATCTTTGATGAAAGTATCACCAAATAATAGGCCCTGTGCCTCCTTGCCCGATTCCGTAAGAGCCATGTTGGACAACTTTGGCTCAATTTTTATGAGGATAGCTTTCCTCCGTTCCATGGAAAGTGAAGCATTCACGTTTCCTACCATGCAGATGGCGCGCTGAGCCCAGCCGCGCAGTTCATCTGGGTCAATGGGGGTGCCGTCGGACCTGGCAGACTCCGCCAGTTCGAAAATTTTTGTTAATGGGCCTAAGCTATCCAGCAATTTATCTTGGCAGGCACGCAGTGCCGAGTCAAGTCCTCTGCGAGGATTAAAGCCTGTCTTGGATAAGAATTGGATCATTTTCGGATCCACATTGGGGGTTTCGCAAACCTTGTTAGGGACTAAGGGGCGCGGGCACTCGGCTTTTAGTTTACTGCGCGTCTCCTTAGAGAGGGGTTTCCTAACCCTGTCCTCCAAATACTGGGCCACATGTGGTGAGGGTAACCACTCAGCTGACCGCGGATGGTGTAAAGTATCCGGGTCGAACAAAGGTTCGCCCAGAGGGTCCGTAAGGGCTGTAGCTGACCCTTGGGCCTCCGGGGCCGAACTAGTAGATGGGCGTGCCAAAGGAATCTCCGGATCAAAATCCTCATCCTCTACCAGTACCTCTTGCAGGTCTGGGTCAGAAGCACAATGGCTATCACTATAAGCCTCCTCCTCGGACTCTAACTCTGAGTCTGAACTAGGGACGGGCTGAGCCCGTGCCGACTTCCAAGGGCGCGCTTTTTCTGCCTGGCGCGTGCAGGCTCGTTTGCGTGAACCAAGCACGCGGTCTTGTGATAGAACTATGCTATCTGAATCAATAATTCTGGAGGCAGAAGCAGCAGAGGGATTAGGGGCAGGGTTCTGAGTCCTTAGCGCCTGAGCGATGGACTGTGAGATAACTGAGGACATAGAGCCCATGGCGTTATTAATGGCCTCTGCAATGGATTGTTGTAAACTGGCCTGAGGTAAGGCCGGTGAAGGGCATGGTGGTGTAGCAGCAGGGGCAGGAGTAGGTAATATTGATGGGATGGGGGCATCAGAAGCTAGCTGATTAGGGGCAGGGTTCTGTTGAGGCAGGGACATGGTGGGAGTTAGTCACTCCGGTAAGACGCAGACCTGTGGAGCAGAAAAAAGCTGGCTGATGGCGGCGAACGGCCGAAGAAACTCCGCCCCCAAATCGCGCGCGCGATAGAAGCGACACGCCCCCGATCCGGCCACAATGAAGCCGGCCGGAGGGAGGCGCAAGATGGCGGTCGAGAATCTCGGGGATGCCGGGATAAGCCGCAGACGCCGAGATCTCGTTATCGCGAGATCTCGGGAGAAGAAGAGAAGAAGCGCACAGTGAAGGAAAATGGCGCCGGCGCGAACAAGGTACAGGAGAATAAGGGGGGGGGGGAAGGTACAGGGGGAAGAGAAGGGCGCAGCAGGCCGCACGGACGTAGCGGCGCAAGCCCAGGCAACACCAGAGCTACCCCTCAAGATGAGGGAGGAAGGTAGAGACAAACGATATACCTAGGGAAAAAAGGAGCAGGATGACAAACAACTACCCCAAACGGCAGTAGGCGAATATATCTATAAATACATATATAAATACAAATATAAATCACCCAACAAGACACATGAAAACTAGGCAATAAAATACCAGGTGGAAAAAACCTAAAATCTAAGAAATTAAAACTAATATTATCAGTCACAAAACACCACACTTATCTTGCTATGGAAGCAGCAAAGAAAGAGGAAGATTTCCGGTGGGAGGTTCTATTTATGGACTGGACTATGGGAGGGGTTATCCTTGTGGGATGGTTTGCTGGATTTGGTGTATTTTTTCTCTTTGCTGCTATGGTTTTCAGTAAAGATTGAGAATGCAATAGGAGCCTCCGGGTCGTGACATAAAATTGATGATTACAGATGGAATTTGCAGTGTCCTATACAATTCACAGTCCTAATCCTTTAGAGAAGAGTATCGGTGCTGCGGTTTAGAGAAATTCACTTAAGTGAGTGTATTCGCGGCGTCCCGCTTGTACTCACTGTGCAGTGCAGTCTTTTTCAGATCGTCGGCTTGTAATCCAAAGGTCACTCTTGTCCGTTCCTGTCGCCACTGGATACTGCTGTAGCTTGCTTGCCCGTGTCTGGTCCTCTGGCTGCTGCTCCGTAGTGTCTAAGAGCCGGCAGGCACTGGGACTTGTATTCGCTCTCCCCACGTCGGATAACCTGCGCCACGATACTATGTAGCCTCGTGTGTTGCGCTTGTAGCTGCCGATGTATCCGGGATTTAATAAGGCACAGGATCCTCGGTTGGTCCGAAATAGCAGCACAGCTTTTAAAGTTCCAGTAAGACTTGCTTTGGGATTACTTTGGGGGTCTCTTCACCAAACGCGTTTCGGGGTACTTGCCCCTTCCTCAGTGGTAGTGACTGCCCCGTAAGTGTCTATTTTTATAGAGCCCTGTAGATTATAATTATTCAAACAGGTGTTAATCCACCTCCTTTTCCTCAAGAGGTGGTACGGAATTGGAATCCATTCTATTCGTGATTTCACCCAATTGTCCACGCAAGAAAACTTGATTTTTAGCTTGCGTAATGCTTAGTGTGCAATAGTATTCGCCGGTACCTGTATCTTAAATTGCATTATTACAGTACTTCATTAACCTCTTTTATTTTATTTTCAACCCAAAAATAGCATTCAATTCTTCTTATTTATTTTCAACCTACACAAAACCAGTACAATCCCTTGCGGTATCGATGCGGTTTAATTTATTAATCGGGGGATTAAAAGTGACAAATTATATACCAATTATTCTTTTGTTCCCCCTATCTGTTACATGTAGCGGAATGACATAAGTTTAAAATACACCAACAGTGGGATGGTCAGATGGCCCTAATAAATTTTCAAGGGTTGGTACAAGGATATTAACCCCCTAATGACCACATCTAATGTCAATCACCATACTATTTGATCTCCTCTTCCATAACCCACTGTTCATACCTCCTATGGGGGTCATATAGGTCATTTCCACATTACCAACAGAAAGTAATTTTTAATTTTTAATTTTTTTTTTTTTTTTTAATATATTTTTTATTATTCTATTTAAGTTACCTGAGGGCACTTTTATTTTTCTTCGTCCTTTGGAATCAGGGGTGGATTGAACCTTCCCAAAAAGGGGGGATGAGATGTTAGGTGGAGGTCCCCCATTAAGGGCCGAACCCCCCAGGACAAGAAAAAACCTGCAGGGGTTTTGCCGTCCATGGGGGACATCCACCACATTACAAGAATCCGAATAATTCAAATTCTGCGTTTAATCTGCCTGGCATCAAAGTATTCAGTTCATATATCCGTTGGGACTCTAGTCTGGACATTTTACTTATGTGGTCCCCTCCCCTCCAACTTTTCTCCACCTTATCAATCGCCGCAAATTTCATGCCTGTTGGATTTTGGTCATGCATTAACTTGAAATGTTTAGAAAGTGTGTGGGTTTCTAGGCCCTTCTTAATATTAGTAATATGCTCGGAGATGCGTTTTTTTTAGGAATCTTTTTGTTCTCCCAACATATTGGCGTCCACATGGACACTCAATAATATAGATGACATTGTCAGAGTTGCATGTTAAAAAGTCCTTTATTATATGTTTGTGGTTGTTAACCGAGGATATAATTTCTTTTGTTTTCCGGGGAAAAGATGTAATCCTACAGTTTCCACACTTTCCGCATCTATGGAAACCCTCCATATTTAGCCAATTTTGTAGAGAGGTGCTTCCTATGTCTCTTCTTTTTATTGTTGGGGCTACCTTATTCCCCAAACTGGGGGCTTTGGTAAAGGTTATTCGAGGTTTTATTGGAATTAGGGGGCCTATTGTTTTGTCCTTCTGTAATAAATGCCAGTGCCTCCCTATAATTTTTTGGATCTTCCTATAATCATCATTAAAAGGTAAAATAATCCGTATTTCGTCCTTTTCCCCATCTGTATATTTCACCTTTTCTGAAAAAAAGTCTTCCCTTTTCATGTTTCTCACTTTGTTCAGGGATCCTGTTATTAATTCCTCTGGGTAGTTTTTTTCTAAAAATGCCTCTTTCATCTTAATGGCCTCTTTTTCAAAATGATCTTCTAGTGTGCAATTACGCCTTATTCTTTGGAACTGACCCTGCGGTATATTGATCAACCAGCTGGGTAAATGACAACTGTTATACAGTATATAGCTGTTTCTCATGGTGGGTTTCATAAAAGTGCAACATTTGACTAACCTATCCTCTATAAAAAAAATTTAGGTCTAAAAATTCTAACGTCTCCTTGCTAATATTATGGGTGAACTTTAAATTAAGCTTATTGCAATTAATAACCCTTAAAAAATCTTCCAAAGATTCTTTGCCAGATTTCCAAATAAAAAGCACGTCATCTATATATCTTTGCCATAGCACCAGGTCCACCCCCAGTCGAGGGGTGATGTTCCGTTCCTCCCAATCAGCCATAAATAAATTTGCATAACTGGGGGCGAACCTGGTGCCCATGGCTGTGCCCTGAGTTTGAAGATAAAAATCTGTTTCAAAGTTAAAATAATTATGCGTTAGTATAAAATCAATACTTTGGGTTAAAAAATTAATCTGCTCCTCCTTTAGCCTACCTTCTTGTTTTAACTGGGACTCAACTGCTCGTTTTCCTTGCTCGTGGTTGATAATAGTGTATAAGGACTGAACATCCAAAGTGCCCATCCACCAGTCTTCTTCAAATGCCATATTTTCTACAAATTTTATCATTTGTGTGGAATCTTTAGTATAAGAGGCAGTTTTTTTGACTATTGGCTGTAGTAGCACGTCAATATACTTGGATAGATTGCATGTCAAGGACTCAATCCCTGAAACTATGGGGCGACCTGGTGGGTTGTTCATATCCTTATGCACTTTCGGTATGCAGTAGTATACCGGTATCCTGGGGTATTTATTCAGTATAAAATTGTATTCGTTCTCTGTCAAAATCCCTCTCCCTTTACCATCCTCCACTAAGTTCATTAGTTCCACTAAAAAGTCACCAGTTGGGTCTTTCATTAATTTTTTTAAAAAATGTAGAAAATATGGCATTTGAAGAAGACTGGTGGATGGGCACTTTGGATGTTCAGTCCTTATACACTATTATCAACCACGAGCAAGGAAAACGAGCAGTTGAGTCCCAGTTAAAACAAGAAGGTAGGCTAAAGGAGGAGCAGATTAATTTTTTAACCCAAAGTATTGATTTTATACTAACGCATAATTATTTTAACTTTGAAACAGATTTTTATCTTCAAACTCAGGGCACAGCCATGGGCACCAGGTTCGCCCCCAGTTATGCAAATTTATTTATGGCTGATTGGGAGGAACGGAACATCACCCCTCGACTGGGGGTGGACCTGGTGCTATGGCAAAGATATATAGATGACGTGCTTTTTATTTGGAAATCTGGCAAAGAATCTTTGGAAGATTTTTTAAGGGTTATTAATTGCAATAAGCTTAATTTAAAGTTCACCCATAATATTAGCAAGGAGACGTTAGAATTTTTAGACCTAAAATTATTTATAGAGGATAGGTTAGTCAAATGTTGCACTTTTATGAAACCCACCATGAGAAACAGCTATATACTGTATAACAGTTGTCATTTACCCAGCTGGTTGATCAATATACCGCAGGGTCAGTTCCAAAGAATAAGGCGTAATTGCACACTAGAAGATCATTTTGAAAAAGAGGCCATTAAGATGAAAGAGGCATTTTTAGAAAAAAAACTACCCAGAGGAATTAATAACAGGATCCCTGAACAAAGTGAGAAACATGAAAAGGGAAGACTTTTTTTCAGAAAAGGTGAAATATACAGATGGGGAAAAGGACGAAATACGGATTATTTTACCTTTTAATGATGATTATAGGAAGATCCAAAAAATTATAGGGAGGCACTGGCATTTATTACAGAAGGACAAAACAATAGGCCCCCTAATTCCAATAAAACCTCGAATAACCTTTACCAAAGCCCCCAGTTTGGGGAATAAGGTAGCCCCAACAATAAAAAGAAGAGACATAGGAAGCACCTCTCTACAAAATTGGCTAAATATGGAGGGTTTCCATAGATGCGGAAAGTGTGGAAACTGTAGGATTACATCTTTTCCCCGGAAAACAAAAGAAATTATATCCTCGGTTAACAACCACAAACATATAATAAAGGACTTTTTAACATGCAACTCTGACAATGTCATCTATATTATTGAGTGTCCATGTGGACGCCAATATGTTGGGATAACAAAAAGATTCCTAAAAAAAACGCATCTCCGAGCATATTACTAATATTAAGAAGGGCCTAGAAACCCACACACTTTCTAAACATTTCAAGTTAATGCATGACCAAAATCCAACAGGCATGAAATTTGCGGCGATTGATAAGGTGGAGAAAAGTTGGAGGGGAGGGGACCACATAAGTAAAATGTCCAGACTAGAGTCCCAACGGATATATGAACTGAATACTTTGATGCCAGGCAGATTGAACGCAGAATTTGAATTATTCGGATTCTTGTAATGTGGTGGATGTCCCCCATGGACGGCAAAACCCCTGCAGGTTTTTTCTTGTCCTGGGGGGTTCGGCCCTTAATGGGGGACCTCCACCTAACATCTCATCCCCCCTTTTTGGGAAGGTTCAATCCACCCCTGATTCCAAAGGACGAAGAAAAATAAAAGTGCCCTCAGGTAACTTAAATAGAATAATAAAAAATATATAAAAAAAAAAAAAAATTTGGTAATGTGGAAATGACCTATATGACCCCCATAGGAGGTATGAACAGTGGGTTATGGAAGAGGAGATCAAATAGTATGGTGATTGACATTAGATGTGGTCATTAGGGGGTTAATATCCTTGTACCAACCCTTGAAAATTTATTAGGGCCATCTGACCATCCCACTGTTGGTGTATTTTAAACTTATGTCATTCCGCTACATGTAACAGATAGGGGGAACAAAAGAATAATTGGTATATAATTTGTCACTTTTAATCCCCCGATTAATAAATTAAACCGCATCGATACCGCAAGGGATTGTACTGGTTTTGTGTAGGTTGAAAATAAATAAGAAGAATTGAATGCTATTTTTGGGTTGAAAATAAAATAAAAGAGGTTAATGAAGTACTGTAATAATGCAATTTAAGATACAGGTACCGGCGAATACTATTGCACACTAAGCATTACGCAAGCTAAAAATCAAGTTTTCTTGCGTGGACAATTGGGTGAAATCACGAATAGAATGGATTCCAATTCCGTACCACCTCTTGAGGAAAAGGAGGTGGATTAACACCTGTTTGAATAATTATAATCTACAGGGCTCTATAAAAATAGACACTTACGGGGCAGTCACTATCACTGAGGAAGGGGCAAGTACCCCGAAACGCGTTTGGTGAAGAGACCCCCAAAGTAATCCCAAAGCAAGTCTTACTGGAACTTTAAAAGCTGTGCTGCTATTTCGGACCAACCGAGGATCCTGTGCCTTATTAAATCCCGGATACATCGGCAGCTACAAGCGCAACACACGAGGCTACATAGTATCGTGGCGCAGGTTATCCGACGTGGGGAGAGCGAATACAAGTCCCAGTGCCTTCCGGCTCTTAGACACTACGGAGCGGCAGCCAGAGGACCAGACACGGGCAAGCAAGCTACAGCAGTATCCAGTGGTGACAGGAACGGACAAGAGTGACCTTTGGATTACAAGCCGACGATCTGAAAAAGACTGCACTGCACAGTGAGTACAAGCGGGACGCCGCGAATACACTCACTTAAGTGAATTTCTCTAAACCGCAGCACCGATACTCTTCTCTAAAGGATTAGGACTGTGAATTGTATAGGACACTGCAAATTCCATCTGTAATCATCAATTATCGCAAACCATCAGTCCGATGCATATGGATTGACTATCCCCCATTTTGGATCCATCTTTTAGTGTTTAGTGATTTTAGGATTTTTTATCTATTATCTATTTTATTATTATTATTATTGGGATTGTGCGTTTATGGGTGAATTGAATATTCATTATATGTACTGAAATAAACTGTATGTTTCTGCATAAGTGAGAGTGCCCAGTATTTTTTAATTTTTAAATAGACAATCACAGTCTGCTTAAACTAATAACACACAAAGAATTAAATGTTACCATGTTTTTATTGAACACACCATGTAAATATTCACAGTGCAGGTGGAAAAAATATGTGAACCCCTAGACTAATGACAGTTCCAAGAGCTAATTGGAGTGAGGTGTCAGCCAACTGGAGTCCAATCAATGAGATGAGATTGGAGGTGTTGGTTACAGCTGCCCTGCCCT
Source organism: Bufo gargarizans (assembly GCF_014858855.1). Lineage (NCBI taxonomy): Eukaryota > Metazoa > Chordata > Amphibia > Anura > Bufonidae > Bufo > Bufo gargarizans. The sequence continues at coordinate 147,406,505 of NC_058086.1, forward strand.
ATAAAAAACACACACCAGTTCTGGGTTTGCTTTTCACAAGAAGCATTGCCTGATGTGAATGATGCCTCGCACAAAAGAGCTCTCAGAAGACCTACGATTAAGAATTGTTGACTTGCATAAAGCTGGAAAGGGTTATAAAAGTATCTCCAAAAGCCTTGCTGTTCATCAGTCAACAGTAAGACAAATCGTCTATAAATGGAGAAAGTTCAGCATTGCTACTACTCTCCCTAGAAGTGGCCATCCTGTAAAGATCACTGCAAGAGCACAGCGCAGACTGCTCAATGAGGTGAATAAGAATCCTAGAGTGTCAGCTAAATACTTACAAAAGTCTCTGGCATATGCCAACATCCCTGTTAGGGAATCTACGATATACACTAAACAAGAATGGATTTCATGGGAGGATACCACAGAGGAAGCCACTGCTGTCCAAAAAAAACATTGCTGCATGTTTACAGTTTGCACAATAGCACCTGGATGTTCCACAGCAGTACTTGCAAAATATTCTGTGGACAGATGAAACCAAAGTTGAGTTGTTTGGAAGAAACACACAACACTATGTGTGGAGAAAAAGAGGCACAGCACACCAACATCAAAACCTCATCCCAACTGTGAAGTATGGTGGTGGGGGCATCATGGTTTGGGGCTGCTTTGCTGCGTCAGGGCCTGGACGGATTGCTATCATCAAAGGAAAAATGAATTCCCTAGTTTATCAAGACATTTTGCAGGAGAACTTAAAGCCATCTGTTCACCAGCTGTATCCAACCGAACCCATGATGCCCTTCTCCTTTCTCTGCCACAGCTCCAGCAGCGCCCCTAACAATGGCCAGTTAGTTTACAACTCTTCCCACCCAGCTAGTTACATAGACACACCCCTTGGGACAGTGAGCCTTTTCCCATTTACCAGGATTCACCTACAGGATATATCTACACTTGTGAGGATTACTCCCTTATGGACTATTTACATTGTCTTGAATTGGGTCCGATCCTCTGAGAGGAGGCAAGATCGCAGGGAGCGTGTGACATCACACCGCTGCCAAGCCGAGGAGTCACGTGAGACGTCACGTTAGAGACTCCATACCACGTGGGACGCCTCGTAGGGTAAGAACGGCGGGAGGACTGAGCTGAAGATCCAGCAGGTGACGGAATGTGGTAAGCGATATCCTCCACTATTTTTACTACCTGGTTATTCGACTGGGTTAGCGGGACTGATCCTGGAGATTTGGGACATTGTGTGGTGCTATTATTGCCGTGAACAGTTTGTCCTTCCATCCGGCTTGGTTGAAGCCTACTGTTGGGCTATAGACAAGGACTGCCTTTCATAGATTGCCGACATCTTTTGTGATTATTTCTAAGCAGAGGTAAATTGGGACTATATTCATTGATTTTAGGTCCAGATTTATTGAATATATTGTTTTATCGCATGTATGTTTTTACTATTGTCATTTTATTAATTGGCTTACCATATTAAATATTTGATTTATTCATATAGTACTGGCTGTTTTTTTTCTTAAATTTGGAGTGCCCCTCATTATCTATTGCGATTTTCTATTTTCTTCCAGACGGTCTGGGTGGACTGGGAGGTGAGCACCCTGATCCATTCGGTCGATAGGTGGAGTCACTGTTTTCCATTTTTATAGACACACTCCTATTACTGACACGCCCATGGACATGACTTCTATAACAAACTTACCTGTCTGGTCTCCAGCGGCACGATCTTCAATTCCGGTGTGTCAGGAGAGGCGCACTGCCCCCCCAGTGACACGACCGCGTCCTTAGTTTCAAAGCGCTATGCTCTGTTTTCTCCCTGCAGCACACCTGCACAGAGGGAGCTGAGTAGAAGACTGAATGACAGCCCTTCTGCTCAATTACATGCTCTGATGTTTGGCTGACTTATGAGAGAGTCAGGTCACTGGACCAATCAGGTTCTCGGCTGACTTATGAGAGAGCCAGGTCACCGGACCAATCAGGTTCTGGTCTAGGTATCAGGCTCTCTATTTAAACCCCTTATTGCATTTGACTCTTGTCGGTGAATCTTTTATGGCTCACTAGCATTTACTCCATCACACCCTTGTTCCTGTATTCCTTGGATCCTTCTTTGTCTCACATTTTGGCACCTTGTAGCTCATCTGTTTTTGACCCATTATCTGTATACTTTTCCTTATTGTGTTGTCTACCTGCGTTGTTTGTTTGTCGGTCTCTGTACTTAGTAATGTAGGGTCTGTCGACCAGTTGTGGTCCTGCCACTAAGGGCTTGTTCTACAAGTAGGTAGAAGCAGCGTGTAGTTCAATTCAGAGTCTCACTGTCCTTGTCCTTGTTATGCTACAGGCCTTACAATATCACAGGAAATAAAGAGCTGCATGGATATGGTCATGAGACCACAGCCCATTACGGAAGGTAGGATTAATAAAAGCAGAAGAAATACATTACAAAATTACAGCTACTGTACCTTCATTAATGATTATTCTAAAGAATGTTCATGTAGACCAGAAAACCCTTTTAAATCTTTTGTTTCTTTTTTAGACACCTAATTGTATACTGTGAACACATATACTCATATGTTTTGAATACATCTGTTTAATACCTTAAAGGTACCCTCCAATCCAGGGGCGTAGCTATAGGGGGTGCAGAGGTACCAGTCGCTACTAGGTCCAGGAGCCCAAGAGGGCCCAAAGACCCTTGTGCCGCATAAGAAGAGACCGGTATTATAGAAAGTGCATGCTGGTCAAGTTACACCTCTGGCTGAAGGGAAGAGGTTAGGTCGAGAATTTGGCATAGGAGGTATTGTTTTAATTCTTGTCTCAGGCAGCATGAAGGATATATGCTTCCCTGCCCTTTGCCACAAAGCACTGAGGAAAGGGGACCCAAGCTGAACTCTTGCCTGGGAACCTTTAGCTACCCCCCTGCTCTGCCATTCATGGGTCAGATTGGAATACCTATCCTATACTGTGACCAGAGCTGGCAAGGGATTACGTACACAGTTTTCTTGCTGAGCTTATGTTTCTATAAACTTCACTCAGTTCCATGGCAGTTATGGAAGCAGTGTACCACAGCCAGCTTTTGTCACCGCACATGTACAATTGGCATTCCAATCTTAGCCATGAATAATCCTTTAAAGGGAATGTGTTATCAGAAAATGATTTATGTTCAACACATTTTTAACCCCTTCACGCCGTACATGTACAGAGCGCTGATCGGGCAGGTGCAGGAGCTGCACCCGCCCGACCAGCGGCAGGGGTCCGGCAGTCACTGATAGCCGGACCCCTGCTGTATGCACTGGCATCGGTGAAATCACTGATGCCGGCGCATTAAGCCCTGCACAGCCGCGGCCGTTGTCCGTGCAGGGAGGAAGCAGGCATTGGGTCCCCACGCTGCTGTGACGGGGACCCGATGGCAGGGAAGGCATCCCGATGCCTTCCTTAGGCAATGTGGCTGCCTTCCGTGACAGCCTGTGAGATCCAGCCCCCTGGATCTAACAGGCTGGAAGGCTGGAAGTGTATTTCAGTGTGTAATACACTTACAGCCAATGCTATTGTCATGCATTAATAAGAAGTATTAGTATTAGTAGACCTATTAGGTATCTCCGCATCCGTATCGACTTGCTCTATATAAATATCACATGACCTAACCCCTCAGGTGAACGCAGTCCAAAAAATTAAACAAAAACGGTGCTAAAAACATTTTTTTTTTGTCACCTTACATCACTAAAAGTGCAACACCAAGCGATCAAACAGGTATATGCCCCTAAAATAGTACTAATCTAACTATCACCTAATCAAGCAAAAATGAGCCGCTACAATCGCCCAAAAAATAAGAAAAACTATGGCTCTCAGACTATGGAGACAGTAAAACTTGATTTTTATTGATTAAAAAATGATATTATTGTGTTAAATGTAAAAAAAAAATTAAAGTAGACATATTAGGTATCGCCGCGTCCGTAACAGCCTGCTATAAAAAAATACCACATGAACTAAGCCCTCAGGTGAATACCGTAAAAAAGATAAAATATAAACGGTGTCAGAAAAGCCATTTTTTGTCACCTTACATCACAAAAAAGTGTAATAGCAAGCGATCAAAAAGTAATATGCACCCCAAAATAGTGCCAATAAAACCGTCATATCATCCCGCAAAAATTATACCCTACCTAGGACAATCGCCCAAAAACTGAAAAAACTATGGCTCTTAGAATATGGAGACACTGAAACATGATTTTTTAAAATAAAAAAATGCTGCTATTGTGTAAAACATAAATGAATAAAAAAAGTATACAGATTAGGTATCGCTGCGTCAGTAAGAACCTTCTGTATAAAAATATCACATGAACTAACCCCTCAGATGAATACCGTAAAAAAAAAAAGGTGTAAGAAAGCCATTTTCTGTCACCTTATCTCACAAGAAGTGTAATAGCAAGCGATCAAAAAGTCATACACAGCCCAAAATTATACTAATCAAACTGTCATCTTATACCGAAAAAAATTAGCCCCTACATTAGACAGTCGCCCAAAAAATAAAAATAAATATGGCTTTCAGAATATGGAGACACTAAAAATGTTTTTTTTTTTCAAAAATGCTTTATTATGTAAAACTGAAGCAAACAACCAAAAAAGTAGTTATATTTGGTATTGTCGCATCCGTAACAACCTGCTCTATAAAAATACAACATGATCTAACCTGTCAGATGAACATTGCAAATAACAAAAAATAAAAACTGTGCCAAAACAGCTATTTATTGTTACCTTGCCTCACAAAAAGTGTAATATAGGGCAACCGAAAATCATATGTACCCTAAAATAGTACCAACAAAACTGCCACCTTATCCTGTAGTTTCCAAAATGGGGTCATGTTTCTACTCTAGGCGTGCATCAGGGGGTCTTTAAATTTGACAAGGCAGCTTAAAATAATCCCAGTGAAATCTGCCTTCCAAAAACCATATGGCGTTCCTTTCCTTCTGTGCAATGCCGTGTGCCCGTACAGCAGTTTACAACCACATATGGGGTGTTTCTGTGAACTACAGAATCAGGGTAATAAATATTGAGTTTTGTTTGGCTGTTAACCCTTGCTTTGTTACTGGAAAAAAAATTATTAAAATGGAAAATCTGCCAAAAAAGTGAAAGTCTGAAATTTCATCTCCATTTTCCATTCATTCTTGTGGAACACCTAAAGGGTTAACAAAGTTTGTAAAATCAACTTTGAATACCTTGAGGGGTGTAGTTTCTAAAATGGGGTCTTTTTTGGGTGGTTTCTAGTGTTGATCGATCACCTTAGTGCGCGGGTGCTCGAGCCGAACACATCGACCGAGCACCCGAGTATAATGGAAGTCAATGGGAGAATCTGAGCATTAAACCAGGTACCCCCTGCTCTGAAGAGGGGATGGTGCCTGGTTCATAGGAAAATGTCAGAAATTGATGGAAACACCACCAAAATGGCGGGGATGGGGGCGGATGTCTGGATGCATTCCAGACTCCCAGGTTCCTGTTGGGAACAATGTTGTTCGATTAGTACGCCACTTTTACAGACTGACAATAATGCGCACAAAACCGAAGATAAAATCGATTTTAGAGGAAAAATTGTTAGGAAACATTAATTCCTGTATATTTAATTGTATATAAAGTGCAAGTTCAGCCCAAAATGTTGTTGATTTGGGGAACTGGGTCCATGAATAAGAGGGACGGTCGGTGGCATCCGTATTGCACCACTAGAGGTGAAATTCGTGGACCGGCGCAAGAGTGAAAGCATTTGCCAAGAATGTTTTCATTAATCAACAACGAAAGTCGGAGTTTCAAAGACGATCTGACAGGCGATCCGGTGCGTTATTTCCATGCCCCCCGAGCAGCTTCCGGGAAACAAACGTCTTTGGGTTCCGAGTAGAGTATGGTTGCAAAGCTGAAACTTAAACTTATTGACGGAAGGGCACCACCAGGAATGGAGCTTGAGGCTTAATTTGATTCAACACGGCAAACCTCACCCGGCCCTGACACGGAAAGGATTGACAGATTTATAGCTCTTTCTCGATTCTGTGGGTGGTGGTGCATGGCCGTTCTTAGTTGGTGGAGCGATTTGTCTGGTTAATTCCGATAACCAACGAGACTCCTCCATGCTAATTAGTTACGTGACCCCCGGCAGTGAGGAATGAGTTGACCAGACTCTTATGGGAGAGTGCCTGCTGCTTAGCCGACCATCGAAAAAATTATGGTTGAGGGCCTGCAGGTGAGCTGACCAGCGCAAACATTATGGGCGAGGGGCTGCTGCCGCTTTATTGACTTTAGATAACTTCTGCCTGATCGCACGTCCCTGTGATGTCGATGATCCATTTGGATGTCTGCCCTATCAACTTTCGATGTTCTTTTATGCGCCTAACAAAGTTCGCCGCGAACCGACCACCGGGTGAACCGCAAGGACATCACTAGTGGTCACCATGACCACTAGTGATGTCCTTGCGGTTCGCCCGGTGGTCGGTTCGCGGCGAACTTTGCTTGTTCGCAATTCTCCGAATATGCGAACATATGGCGATGTTGCTGTGTGGAGCAGGGACAGACTGTTAGGGACAAAATCACAATCAACTAGGTCCACAAAAGTCCTTTTAAGGACTAGTATAGGTGTACTATTGATAGGTGTGCAGTACAGAGGGGTGTAATACACTTATAATATACTTTCTAACATAGAAAGCATATTATAGTGGATTTGGATTGTGCAGCAGTGGTGAGCGGTTCTGCAGCGATACTGCAGCCACAGAGTTCCAAACGCAATTAGAAAAAATAATTATAACTGGTGTGATATACCAGTCGCCCCCCCAAAAAACTGATAAAAGCGGGGTGTTATATACCAATAATATACTTTCTTTATAGTGCATTTGGGTACTGCAGCATTTGTTTGCGGTTTTGCTGCGTTCCCTCTGCTACACACAGTGACAAACGGTATTGGAAAAAGTAATTATAACTGTTGTGCGTATGCGCGTACGCAAAAATTATATTGCTGATATTTCGCATTGAAAAAAATTTGGAATGGAGATCGCAAATTCGAATAATACATCTGGTATGTCGCTGTCCATGTTGTAGGACTATTTGTGCACTTCTAGTAATTATTTCTTGGCTGCAAATATGAGCTGAAGATTTTTCAGGTTCGCCTGCCATTAAAATGAATGGGACACGCTGCGAACCTGCGGTTAGCGAACATTTGATCGCGTTTGCGAACCGTCCCGGCGGATGTTCGTCCATCACAGGTGACCACGGGTAATGGGGAATCAGTGTTCAATTACAGAGAGGGAGCCTGAGAAACAGCTACCACATCCAAGGAAGGGAAGCGGGGGACGTGCAAATTACCCGCTACCGACTGTCAGAAGAGTACACCGTCTATTGAAAAATAAAATTTTATGGCACGAATAATTTAACTGTCCGCAGCAGCTTATTACATGGTATTTTGCGCAGGATGCGCTAAAAATGTATATTGCTGCTGTCACACACAATAGTCCTTAAAAGGACTTTTGGGTCTCTGAAAAGCTTTTTGTATAAAAATCTTCCTATTACACTCCCTACACTGTCTCTCCCTAACACTGAGCAATTTAGCTCAGGTTGCTAAAGGACTTTTGGGTCTCTGAAACATTTTTGTACATAAATAATATTTAATTACACTCCCTAAACTGTCTGTCCCTTCCTATGCTCAGCTCTCCCTGACTTCGAATGAGCCGAACATGCGTCATCTGATGACACGTTCCGGCCAGCTAATCACTGTAATGCCAGTACCCAACGTGGCTTCTGGCATTACAGTGAGGGCAGTACTTACCTGCACGATTATTGGCTGCTTAGCAGCCACGTAACGTGCGGGGAGGAGACCACGTGCGGCCGAGTACCACCATGTGCCGAGCATAGCGATGCTTGAGCCAAACTGGTATTCGGCCGAGCATGCTCGGTCAACACTAGTAGTTTCTATTATGTAAGCCTCAGACATATGGGGAATGTAAAATAATAACTATTTTTGGAGTTATTACTATCTATTATAAAACTAGAGAATTAGAAATTTGGAAATTTGGTAATTTTTCTAAATGTTTGGTAAATTTCGTTTTTTTTATGAATAAAAATGGAAAATATTTTGACTCAATTTTACCACTTTCATGAAGTACAATATGTGACGAGAAAACAATCTCAGAATAGCCTGGATAAGTAAAAGCATTTTAAAGTTATTGCCACATAAAGTAACACATGTCAGATTTGCTAAAAATGGCCTGGGCAGAAAGGTGCAAAATTGGTTTGGTCCTGAAAGGGTTAAATAATTTTTTGATACTGTTATTTTTTATTTTTTTCATGTCAATATCTGTATTTAAACAGAAACAGCAAAATCCTGCAGTTTTTCGGACTGGCCACTAAGCTTAAAGATAGGTGCCACTTTTTGGTCTGTACAGATCACTGTACTGCAGTTATCTGCTTATCATCACAGGCAGGTTACACAATAGCATATATCACAAGTGTTATATAAGATAAAACTGGATCCACCATTCACAAAAGGTTATTGTAAAAAAAAATGCTTTCTAAATGCTGCTAAAAACAGCTCAGGCAAAAGGGCTGCCCCCATAATCATGTTTAGTAAACATTATAAAATATCTGTAATCAGAAAATAAAAAAGATTACATACCTCCCAACTTTTTGTTAGTCAATGTAGGACACTAATTGTTCATTGTGTGAAAGTCCATTTTTCCTGTATGCTTATATACTTTAATGGTTTTCAATAGCGTAAAAATTATCTGAATTTAGAAATTTTTTAAATCCAAATTGCATCAAATAAGGTAGGGTCAAATATACAGATAGGAACCAAACACTTTCTTAATCAATATTGTAAATGTAAGAATACATATATCTATAATAATATATCTCAAATAAAAAAGAGGGACATTTAAGGAGAAAAGAGGGATAGAGGGGCTTGGGTCCCAAATAGGGACTGTCCCTCCAAAAGAGGGACACTTGTAAGGTCTAAAATTAGGAAGAAAAAGGATATGTGTTACTATCTGGTTTTAAATGGCAGAGAAAAAAATTGGCAACATGTTCCCTTTAAAGTTTTCATGCCATCTATTTTATTTATTTTTCTAAAAGTGTTGTAGCCCATGCCCATGGAAACCTACATACACTTTTTTCCTCCAGAATTGTATACTCTCAAAAACATGGTGTGAATTCAGCCTAAAGCTGGATTTAGATAGGATGATTGAGTGGCCGATTGTTGGGAAGCAAGCATTCCTTGCCGATAGTCGGCCATGCAACGATCTCCTTCACAGTATGAGGACTTGTTCACACGAACGTATGTGTTCCGTTCCATGCATTGGGCACCGCAATTTTCCATCCCCAATGCACGGAGAACGTTCGTGCAGGCTACGGGATGGATCAACTTGAATGGGTCCGCATCTTTCCGTTCCGCAAAAAAATAGAGCAAGTTCTATCTTTTTGCGGAATGGATCCCCACGGAAGCACTCCATAGTGCTTCCGTGGGGTTCCGTTCCGTGCTTCCGTTCTGCATCTCTGGATTTGAGGACCCATTGAAGTGAATAGGTTCGCATCTGTGATGCGGAATTCAGACGGAACGGTGTCCATGTATTGCAGATCCGCATATGCGGTCCGCAGTACGGAAACGGAACACATAAGTTTGTGTGAACAAGCCCTAAGGGATGAGGGATCGCTATAGCCAAGGGCATAGCTATAGTGGAAGCAGGGGAAGTTGCTGCTTTGGAGCCCGAACTCAGAAGGGGCCCACTTAGGAGGAGGACTGAAAGATTTTATTGTCAGGGCCCCCTCCACAGTATTATACAAGTGACACAGGCCTCGTCTGAGAGCGCGATCTTGACTATCCTCAGGAGCAGGGGTTGCTCAGGAGTTGCTGTGGGGTAGGGGCCCTTTCAAAAATTTGCTGTGGGGCCCAGTCATTTCTAGTTACGCCACTGACTATAGCGATCCCTTGTCCCCGACAATCTGGCCATGTAAATGAGCTGCCAAATTGCTTATTCATCGGGTGATCTTGTCGTTAATGCAGACACCACCGATGATGGCTTCTGGGCAGCAGATTGTGTGGTCTAAACAGCAATCTGCTGCCCAGAAACCATGATTCTGTATGAGGATGAGGAATCGTAATAGCCATTTCCCATCCTCAGCAGCCAACTGTCTGCAAGGAGGGCTTCCTTCCTGACAATCGGGCACTGCATTGCCCCATGTAAATCCAGCTTTATACAAGCCCCTGCTCTCTGTGATGTCTAGGGTGTAAATGGTGGCCAAAACCCACAGAAACGTCTTTGACAGCACAAACCTGTATCCATGCTCTCTCCTTACTTAGTCTGAAGCTCCACTCGATGCTGTGTGGAAGTAATCACAGGCTTGATCAAAACACATCTGTTCAGTTATCTCAAGGCGGTGAGCAAATCACTCTACAAGAAGAACTTTTTATGTTGTGACAAATTCTACATTCCCTGAATCTGAATCAGTCAAAACTCAATGGACGAGTGTTACCTCACATGAAATATTACGTGCAGATAGCTTAGGGCTGAGTCATACAGCAAATGCTGCATTTCCATGTTTTTTTTCTGTGACAGTGTTTTTTTTTTTAGAACATATATGGCATTATTCTTAAGTATAATTACCTTGACTTGCTTGAAATTGGAAGTTTAGAAGGCATCTCAATGATGTCGGTTAGGGTTAGTGGCGTCAATAAAGTATGTTGGCTCTGCTGGAATGGCAAGGCAGAATATTGTGCCACAGTTTGTTTCTTGTATGTCAGATAGCTGGAGAGCTTGCAATATTTATGTCATTTATGGTTCACGTTTTAGGGAGGTAGGACACAAGCCAAAAGTATTTTGCATGTACAGTCGTGGCCAAAAGTTTTGAGAATTACATACATATTGGAAATTGGAAAAGTTGCTGCTTAAGTTTTTATAATAGCAATTTGCATATATTCCAGAATGTTATGAAGAGTGATCAGATGAATTGCATAGTCCTTCTTTGCCATGAAAATGAACTTAATCCCCCAAAAAATAAGGACCCGCTGAGATCATTTCAATAATCTTCTTGTTAACTCAGGTGAGAATGTTGACGAGCACAAGGCTGGAGATCATTATGTCAGGCTGATTGGGTTAAAATGGCAGACTTGACCTGTTAAAAGGAGGGTGATGCTTGAAATCATTGTTCTTCTATTGTTAACCATGTTAACTTCAAAGAAACGCGTGCAGCCATCATTGCGTTGCATAAAAATGGCTTCACAGGCAAGGATATTGTGGCTACTAAGATTGCACCTCAATCAACAATTTATAGGATCATCAAGAACTTCAAGGAAAGAGGTTCAATTCTTGTTAAGAAGGCTTCAGGGCGTCCAAGAAATCCCAGCAAGCGCCAGGATCGTCTCCTAAAGAAGATTCAGCTGCGGGATCGGAGTGCCCACCAGTACAGAGCTTGCTCAGGAATGGCAGCAGGCAGGTGTGAGCGCATCTGCACGCACAGTGAGGCGAAGACCTTTGAAAGATAGCCTGGTGTCAAGATGGGCAGCAAAGAAGCCACTTCTCTCCAAAAAAAACACCAGGGACAGATTGATCTTCTGCAGAAAATATGGTGAATGGACTGCTGAGGACTGGGGCAAAGTCATTTCAGATTGTTTGGGGCATCAGTAAAAAGGCTTGTCCGGAGAAGAAAAGGTGAGCGCTACCATCAGTCCTGTGTCATGCCAACAGTAAAGCATGCTGAGACCATTCATGTGTGGGGTTGCTTCTCATCCAAGGGAGTGGGCTCACTCAAAATCTTCCCCAAAAACACAGCCATGAATAAAGAATGGTACCAAAATACCCTCCAACAGCAATTTCTTCTAACAATCCAACAACAGTTTGGTGAAGAACAAGGCATTTTCCAGCACGATGAAGCACCGTGCCATAAGGCAAAAGTGATAACTAAGTGGCTCGGGGACCAAAACTTTGACATTTTGGGTCCATGGCCTGGAAACTCCCCAGATCTTAATCCCATTGAGAACTTGTGGTCAATCCTCAAGAGGCGGGTGGACAAACAAAAACCTACTAATTCTGACAAACTCCAAGAAGTGATTATGAAAGAATGGGTTGCTATCAGTCAGGAATTGGCCCAGAAATTGATTGAGAGCATGCCCAGTCGAATTGCAGAGGTCCTGAAAAAGAAGGGCCAACACTGCAAATACTGACTCTTTGCATAAATGTCATGTAATTGTCGATAAAAGCATTTGAAACGTATGAAGTGCGTGTAATTATATTTCACTACATCACAGAAACAACTGAAACAAAGATCTAAAAGCAGTTTAGCAGCAAACTTTGTGAAAACTAATATTTGTGTCATTCTCAAAACTTTTGGCCACAACTGTAGATATATACTGTGGGTTTATTATATATTATTACATAAACATGTTTTTACGTTTGTGTCAATGGTCTAAAATGAAAAAAAAAATTGCAAATAGCAATAAAAAGGGGCTGTCCCACAAAAATATCCTACATTTTTCAAAACAGCACATGGATCTGAATATGTTTGTAATTGCATGAAATTTAAAATTTCTTATAGCCCTTGAGTTATTGAATATGAAATCCATCTGTATAGCGCCACCTGCTGTTTGTTTCTTTTTTAATTCCTCTATCCATCTCAGTGATGCTCAGCTCCATCCTTCAACTGCCACCAGCTGCAGCCAAAGGACACTCCCCCGAGCTTCCAGATTGAACTGAACAATTAATGGGGAGATATTTGGATCCATGTGAAGTACAGGGCTGGTTCTGGCTTTGTTAGAAAGAGTTTATCATGTTCTACATGCTGTTCGTTTTTTTTTGTTTTGTTTTCTCGTTAATCATGAGATAACCCCTTGAATATTTGGTTGGCGTCACACTGTACGCCACGGCACGAGTGCTTTCTCAAAACAGCTGATCGGCCGAGGTTCTGAGCGTCGGACCCCCTCTGATCAGATACTGATGACCTCTCCAGAGGAGAGATACTCAGTATCAAATCCCCGGAAAACCCCTTTAAAGGGGTTCTCCCATCTTGACATTTATGGCATATCCAATAGATATTCCATAAATGTCCTATATGTCTGAGTCCCACCTCTAATCTCAAAAATAGAGCCCCACAGTGAACAGAGAGCACACCATGCATGCATGCATATAAAATTCTCCATTTAACGCTATGGGAGCCCTTGGCTACTTTTGTAAGTCTCATAGTGGTGAATGGAGGGTGGCCACACGTGTGGCTTGCTCTTCATTCACTTCATAGCCCCGTTCTTGAAAGCGTGTCCCACCTCTATGGCATAAATGTCCCAGATAGACATACCCGTTTAAGTGTGTTAGCTATAAATAAGGTGACATGTCACAAATAAACAGAGTATTGACATTTTGCAATCAGTTAAACATGGGTGGTAATGCAGTAGCTGAACATGACAGTAAAAGGATCCACATTTTTGCAAGAGGGCATGCAGGCATTCCCAACCCCCCTACAAATACAGTCCTGAGATTTCAGATCCACTGACCCTGTGTTTCCTAAAAGCTATTGCACAGACAACTTTTAAAATTAAAAGCAGATATATACAGTAGGTAACTAGATACAGTGCTGCCCATAATTATTCATACCCCTGGCAAATTTTGACTTAAAGTTACTTTTATTCAACCAGCAAGTAATTTTTTGATGGGAAATTACATAGGTGTCTCCCAAAAGATAATAAGACGATGTACAAGAGGCATTATTGTGGGGGGGGGGGGGGAAACATTTCTCAGCTTTTATTTACATTTGAGAAAAAAATACAAGATGTTCCGCTCTGTGGAAAATCTCAGAGGACGTGGTCGAAAGCCAAAAGTGACACCTGTGCTGGCCAGGAGGATAGTTAGAGAGGTGAAAAAGAATCCAAGGATCACCTCCAAGGCCACCCTGGTGGTGAATCTGGGCTCTGCTGGTGCCAATGTCTCAAGGCAAACAATCTAACGGACACTGCACACTGCTGGGTTCCACTTCTCCAGATAAGGCACACAAAAGCTCGCTTGGCCCTTGCAAAAGCTCATCTTGACAAAGAAGAAGACTTCTGGTCTTCTGTGTTATGGTCAGATGAAAAAAAAATGTAATTGTTTGGTCACAATGATGTTTCCTTCATTTGGTGTAAAAAAGGAGAAGCCTTCAACCCAAAGAACACCATCCCCACTGTCAAACATGGTGGTGGGAACCTAATGCTTTGGGGGTGTTTTTCAGCCAATGGACCAGGGAACCTAATCACAGTAAACGGCACCATGAAAAAAAGAGCATTACATGAGGATTCTCAACGACATCAGGCAGTCTGCAGCGAAACTTGGCCTTGGGCACCAGTGGACATTTCAGCATGACAATGACCCAAAACACATAGCAAAATTGGTGAAGAAATGGTTAGCAGACAACAACATTAACGTTTTGGAGTGGCCCAGCCAGAGTCCAGACTTGAATCCAATTGAGAATGTGTGGAGGGAGCTAAAGATCAGGGTGATGGCAAGAAGACCCTCCAACCTGAAAGATCTGGAGCTCATTGCTAAAGATGAATGGGAAAAAATACCTGTGGAGACATCAAAAAGCTGGTCTGCAATTATAGGAAGCATTTGATAGCTGTAATAGCCAATAAAGGCTTTTCTATTGATTATTGAGAAGGGTATTAATAATTTTGGACTGGACACTTTTTTCCACAATAATGCCTCTTGTACACCGTCTTATTATCTTTTGGGAGACACCTATGTCATTTCCCGTCAAAAAATTAATTGCTGGTTGAATAAAAGTAACTTTAAGTCAAAATGTGCTAGGGGTATGAATAATTATGGGCAGCACTGTATGCATTGTCATAATATAGCCTTCTCTATCCTACCAGGCTCGACTATAACGTGTGAGAGGTGTGAAGTCATGCTAATAAGATTCAGACGAGGCAAGGATTATCAGTATACAAAGATGGTTGGAGGTGAAAAGCTTTTTCACACCCCTGCGAACATTCACCCTGTAAACCTTGAGATCTAATGAAATAGTAAGATTCAATTGATCCTTGTGGTAACTGTGGGCTTTAAGCTTACTGATAGTTTAATATGAGAAACGGGAGTAGCCACAAAACCTGAAAAGCACACAGATGTCTTCCCACTTGATAACAGGACTGCACAGGAAGAATTTGTTAACATCTTGACTTTTAAATTTATCATCTAAGTATAGATTTTCTGCAAGGTGTGTAAAATGTAATATATATATACACACACACACAGTCAAGAATGTTCAGATAATAAATATGTTGCATCACTTTTTTAGCATCTGACTTTTAGGTAAGTTCTTATTGTGGTGAACATACATTCTTTTTAGCTTTTTTTTTTTCTTTACTTTGCGCATAGGGAAATAGATCCCATACATTTCTATAGGATAGTAGTCTCCAACATGGGTATGACCATATAATGAAAATCAGTGTTATATGTGGAACTTATTCACATATTGCTCTATTATGGGGTTTTTCAGGATTTTCATATTGATGACCTCAGACATCTGGCATTATGCTTAAAGGCTATGTACACCTTTGGGGGAATGTATTTTTTATTACATTGTACTCATTTTGAGCTAAAAATCTTTTTTTTTAATTGGTCTTTATTACAAATATGAAGCCCTTCTTTCTGTACAGAGCTGAGATGATCCAAGAGAGGGATCAGAATTTTCTCTGTGCTTCGTCAGCCAGCTAATCTGATGAGCTCCTTATCTCTGATCTCTGACATTATAAACACTCATTATAGCTCAGTTCTTATCTTACTGATAAGATTGTGGCTTAAAAAAACTATTAGTAACTTTAGAGATAAGGGTTATTAGATGACTAACAGAAAGTGAAAGTAGGATGCACAAAGCAAGAAAAACAGTTAACCATTTGTGACAGAACGACTCAATATTTTTAATAAAGACCAATTGGGAAAAAATATTTTTTAGCCCAAAACGAGTAAAATGCAATCAGAATTTTTTTTTGGGGGTGTACATAGCCTTTAAGTATAATCACCTTGATTTGCTTGAAATGGGATAGATCATCAAGATGAGATCAGCAGGGGTGCACCTAGCCCTTCTGCTGCCTGAGGCGAAAATTGAAACGGCACCCCCTCCCCCAATCCCTATACCAAATTCTCAATATAACCACTTCCCTCCTAACATTACATATATCACTACAAAACATACAGGGTAATACAATGCCACATACTTCTTACATCCAGTGACGTCTCCTCTGATGTAGATGTTCTCTCTCCTCATCTATTCCAATTAGACCAGACCACCATGATGATTTTTCACCCATCTCTTGTCTCTTAGTTTTGTACTTTTCCATCATCCTGCCAACTTCTGGACAAATCATCCCACCACCTCCAATACTGTGCCTGCTGTGCTCCCCAATATTATACTACAGAAACAGATAAACCCCTTTGATAATGCTAGTACCATACAGATAGTGCCCTTCAACAATTATTGACACGCAGTGCCTTCACCTTCACCTAGGCCATATAACCAATAAACGTGGCATTACATGGCCTAGGTAAAGCCGTGGGAAGGCCACGACAGTGCTGAGAGTGCTAGTACCTTCTCACACGGTTTCTCCGTGGGCTCACGGGTATCGGCCCCCACCAATCAGATAATGATGACCTAACCAGAGGACAGGTCATCAGTTAAAAAAATCTCTGAAAATCTCTTTAACGTATGTCATCTAACATATGAATGAAGGTGTTTGTTTTCGACATGTCTAGAATTTATTATTTTTCCATCACCACCATCCACACAATCTGTATAGACCAACTTCAAACTGCAAGCTTGAGTGTTAGCAAAAGTGTTAACACAAGTGATAACTGTAGTGAATAGGATCATCTGTGCTGTGTGTCCCAGTTGTGCTGTTACATTAAACATTTATACATATGTTGTTTTGCTTGTGAAAAATCATGATCCAACACACATAACATTTATTCTTCTCCACTATTTTGTCTGAGTCTCCATCATCCTTGTTGGAATACAATTAATCTACAAGAAAAAAAATGAAATTTCCTTTTGTAATTCTGTGTTGTCCCAGCTAATGGTTTCTCATTTAGAATTCATAATGATTGCATTCTGTGTTATCTGTTAATCACTATACTTAGGGCACTTTACTGAAATCTAGTGGCCATTGCTACATTTGGTTTTAAGAAGTTATCTATGATGTCATTTCTATTTCATTCATCCTCTTTTTCTGTGCACTCATATTATGTTTCCTTTAGTCTATTCCTGTTTGTCCGACATGTAGCACTGAGCTGGAGAGATTATTTTCCTTTGACCTCTATAATATTTTCTCATGGTACATTTAAAAAATTACCTAAAGGTAAATCCATTGCATTTCCCTCCCTGGAATTCTACATGCAACTGGTGTTGCTAGGTGAATGATTATAGTGAGTTCACTATCTTCCATTGTTTGTAGAAGAGATTGCCGCTCACAGTCATCAGAGATTTCTCTCACATGCATCGGTGGCAGAATAAATTCTATCAGTCTTCATAAAAGGGTTGACAATAAAAAAAAATTGTGGCTAGCTTAAGAAAAAAAAACACCCATCTTTCCCAACTCCCATTTACTTCAATGGGAGCAGCTCTGTTGTAATGAGCTTTGGCTGACAGAATTATGCACTTCTGACAATGGACCTATACCCAAACAGCTGATCAGAGGGGGTTCAGTATGTCAGACCGTAACAATTAACTAGTAAAAGCAGGACAACCACTTTAAATGTAAAAAAACAGGGGATAAGAACAGAACAAAAGAAGGACTTGGGTATTCTGGTTACAAGTAAGCTAAGCAGCAATACACAATGTCAGGTAGTAGCTGCAAAAGCAAATAAAAATGAGTGAGTATAAAGAGAGAGAGAAAATCCAGTGATCCTAATGTAATATGACCCCTTTATAAATTCCTCTTAAGGTCACATCTTGAATATGGTATTCAGTTTTTGGGCTCCCAATGCTATAAATGATATAGGAGTGCTAGAAAGGGTTCAGAGGTGGACAACCAGAATATTAAATGGGATGGAAGGTCTCTCTGAGAAATGTAAAAAATTGGGCTTGTTAAGTTCGGAAAAAAGACGCTTTAGAGGTAATCGCATTTACATACATAAATACATGTGTGGTCAATACAAAGAACTAGCACAGGATTTATTTCTTCCAAGGACTTTATGAAGGACTAGGCATTTATTACATGTGGAGGAAAAGTGATTTAGGCATCAATACATGAAAGGATTATTTACAGTTAAAGTAGTCAAACAATCTAATGTCCTACCTCAAGATGTCAAGTAGTAATGGCAGATACTACAGGAAACAACATTGAGGATTATAATGAATCTAACAATTAATGTTGTACAACTGACCTGAGAAAGGTTGAACTTGATGGAACTGTGTCTGTTTCAGACTAGATTACATACATTTCAAAGACAGACCAAGGATATTTAAAGGGAATCTGTCACCAGTGACCTCCCGATCCAACTGTTTGCATAAACACATTGCGGCGATTCATCTCATGAAAACACAGTTTTTATTTTCTTGATTTGGGCCTCTGTTCCCAAGTTATGATACTTTTTCTTAATATCCAAATTAGGCCTTTGGTGCATTGAGGGCATCAAAGTTGCTCTTTTTGCACCCAAGCACCAATCCTTTCTCTGGCTGCTTTGATTGAAAGGGCCAGGCAGTGGTAAAGGAGCCAGGAAGGGGCTAGCCATAGAAAGGAGTGGAGCTTTGGTGCAAGTGTAACATCCTCTTTGCACCAAAAATCTAATTTGCATACTAAGAAAAAGTCTCATAACTCAGGAACAGAGCCTCAGATCAACCAAAGAAAATCGGTGTTTTCATCAGCTACATGTCTGTGCAGACAGGCTGATAGGGAGGTCACCGGTGAAGGATTCCCCATAAACTAAACCTGTAGTTGTATCTCTGGTATATTTAGTTGTTTCATTTGTTGCTATGAGTCAATATATGTGCAATGAGCGACACCAGGTTTAGGGAAAAGTCATACTGTATGCATTGCATATGCTCCTTGTAGAGAAAAGGTCCTCTAATTATTTTTACAGCTAAGGGGGAATATAATTGTTGTTTGTCCTCTGATATTTGCTTTCTGCAGAATTCTGATATGGCTTTTCATAGTCTTGTAAAGGTCATGAATCAATTAATTATAAAAAATACAACTAGAAACCTCACTGCGAGATATGCCCTTAACAGCTATTTTCCAGTTTGAATGTTATGATATGCCAGGGGAAAATTAAAGAATTTTCTATGTTAGCCTATTCACTTAAGCTTTTTCGAGTCAATTCTGATTATACTGCTCAAGTGATAAGTTTGAAAGTCAAGAGCTTATTATTCGGCTTTTCAGAAAATTCTGTAGCATTTGAATATAATTTGACTTGAGTATAGTTGTGGAAAAGTAATGCGGGAATACAGTAGCTCATTTGTGGCCATGTTGTCTGGTGTCAGTGACTGTATACTTGACAGAACATCGACGTTTCGGGGTGTGGGTATTATAATGTCTGTGAAAGGGTTTAAATGAACCTGTCAGTGGTTTTATGCTGCCAAATCTGAGGGCAAAACAAAAAGTAGCGAAAAACACCCTGATCAAGCCTCATGCACACAGCCGTTGTGCGGCCGTTCCGTGCATTGGGGACCGCAATTGCGGTCCCCAATGCACGGTTAACATCCGTGCAGCGGGCCAGACCCATTTAACTTGAATGGGTCCGTGGTCATGTCATATTTTTTTGCCGTGCGGAACAACGGAAAGAAACACCAAGGAAGCACTCTGTAGTGCTTCCGGTGTTCCGTTCCGGGACTCCGTTCCGCATCTCCGGAATTGCAGACTCATTCAAGTGAATGGATCTGCAACTGTGATGCGGGGTGCACACGGCCGGTGGCTGTGGATTGCCAACCCGCCGTTTGCAGGCCGCAATACGGCCAAGCCGCCCAACAGCCATGTCCATGAGGCCTTAGGCCCCTTTCACATGGGCGAGTATTCCGCATGGATGCAATGCGTGAGTTGAACGCATTGCACCCGCACTGAATACCGACCCATTCATTTCTATTGGGGCTGTGCACATGAGCGGTGATTTTCACGCATCACTTATGCGTTGTGTGAAAATCGCAGCAAGCTCTATATTGTGCGTTGCGGTGCGATAATCCACGCAACGCAGGCCCCATAGAAGTGAATAGGGTTCCGTGAAAATCGCAAGCATCCGCAAGCAAGTGCGGATGTGGTGAGATTTTCACGCACTGTTGCTAGGAGACTATCGGGATGGAGACCCGATCATTATTATTTTCCCTTATAACATGGTTATAAGGGAAAATAATAGCATTCTGAATACAGAATGCATAGTAAAATAGCGCTGGAGGGGTTAAAAAATTAATTATTTAACTCACCTTCACACGCATCTCTTCTGTCTTTCTTTGCTGATTGTAGTCAAGGACCTGTGGTGACGTCACTCCGGTCATCACATGATCCATCACCATGGTAAAAGATCATGTGACGGAGCATGTGATGACCAGAGTAACGTCACCACAGGTCCTTGACTACAATCAGCAAAGAAAGAGACAGGAGAGATGCCGGCTACGCGAGCAAGTGGATTAAGGTGAGTTAAATAATTTTGTATTTTTTTTAACCCCTCCAGCGCTATTTTACTATGCATTCTGTATTCCGAATGCTATTATTTTCCCTTATAACCATGTTATAAGGGAAAATAATACAATCTACAGAACACCGATCCCAAGCATGCGCGATTTTTCTCACGCGCGTGCAAAACGCATGACAATGTTTTGCACTCGCGCAGAAAAATCGCGCACGTTCCCGCAACGCACCCTCCTCTTATCCGGGCCAAAAATATGACGCCCGTGTGAAAGAGGCCTTATAGTGGTGTGTCACTTATTTTCAGTACTTTTCATATCATCATGAAAGCTGTGCAGCATGAGTTGAAAGCTGTGTGCACAAGGAGTCCTTCTATTCCCGAGCTTCACTCACCTTCCAGATGATGATTCAGAACTTTCTTTCTATTACTATGCATAGGGCTCTAGTGGGTATTATATCTTCTTAGGGAGAGTGCATAATTGGCTTACATCAGATGTAAGGTAGATTTTCTATAAATCAATTTTCAACCCTTCAAACAGGCCTTGAGACATGACTCGGCTAATAGCCAACACGTCATCTGTAGACAGCTGTTTTGTGGATGATTGTCCCTCATCGGTGCAAATCAGAGAGTACTGGATTAACAAGGTGAGAGGCCTAGGTCAGGATTCAGGAGATGCTATATTTCCTTATGGAGAGCGCCTAATCAGTGTGAGGAGTCTTATAGGCCAGGCAACGCTCCTGTGGAATTTTGGGAAGAGGGTATGCAAATGAGCTCTACCTCTAATGCCACCAGATGTATGGGAGATTTTCTATAAATTAATTTTCAACCCTTTAAACAGCCCTTGAGAAATGACTCGGATAATGATTAAGCCACCTCATCTGTAGACAGTTTCGTGGATGATTGCCCCTCATCAGTGAAGAGCAGAGAGTCAGGGCTTAACTGGGTGAGAGGCCTAAGTCAGGATACGGGGAATACTATATCTCATTATGGAGAACGCCTAATCTGTGTGAGGAGTCTTATAGGCCAGGCAACGTTTCTCTGATAATTCTAGGAAGAGGGTATAGGGGTGGGCAACCTGCGTCACTCCAGCTGTTGTGATACTACAACTCCCAGCATGCCTAATTGCTATGCTATTCTCAGAACTAGAAATAAATGAAGCATGCTGGGAATTGTAGCCCAGCCCCGATTATAGGATAGTTACTTTACATCTGGTAGTGTTAGAGGCAGAGCTTGCTAAGAGCTCATTTGCATATACTCTTCTGTGTATAGGGAGAAAGCTGTCAATCAGCGGTGGGGGAGTCGGCAGCTCTTATATATTGAGGACCCCCAGTTCGCATGCACATCAGTGAGAGGACTCTTGGCGCACACAGCGCTCGGATTGTGCTGCACCTAGTGATCTGTGATTTTCGGGAAATGACTGCAAGTGACAAGTGACATACCAGTATAATAAGGGACTCTACGGTCACTACATAATACTGCAATCAGATAGGGAGGCATAAACCTGGCGATAGATTCCCTTTAATGATTCTTTGTGCATAAAGGATGAGAATTACTATACTGACATCATTTCAGTAATTTTAACACTCTCTTGATGATTGGGAAGTCACTAGCAATGTGGTCAGGATCACTCCACCAGTCCGGACAGCTCCTGCATGATGGGTTCTCCAGGTCTAGTAACCGTTTTGGAAGTAGGCCGGATGGGTGCAGAAAGAAGGCTTTGTGCCAGTGAATCAGTAGACAGGGTAGGCTGGGCCTTAGATCAGAAAAGAGACATGTTGCAATAGAATGGGCTTCATTGTGTAAATGTGTAATTTGGATCAGCATAATCTTTAGGCCTCATGCACACAACCGTTTTTCAGGTCCGCATCCGAGCCGCAGTTTTTGCGGCTCGGGTGCGGACCCATTCACTTCAATGGGGCAGCAAAAGATGTTATCCGCATCCGTTGCTCCGTTCCGAGGCCCCGCAAAAAAAATATAGCATGTCCTAATGTCCTATTCTTGTCCGTTTGCAGACAAGAATAGGCATGTCTACAATGGGC
Organism: Bufo gargarizans; assembly: GCF_014858855.1. Lineage (NCBI taxonomy): Eukaryota > Metazoa > Chordata > Amphibia > Anura > Bufonidae > Bufo > Bufo gargarizans. The sequence goes on from NC_058086.1 coordinate 147,429,114, forward strand.
CGCCCGTTCCGTTCCGCGAATTGAGGAAGGCACACGGGCGTCTTCCGTTTTTTGCGGATCCACGGTTTGTGGACCGCAAAAAACAGCACGGTCATGTGCATGTAGCCTAACAATAATATTTTTTTTTTGTAAGTGTAATAAATATTCTCCTGAAATGGCATATGTAATATATGGATTTACTTTTCCATCATTAAATCTGTCTGTTTTTACCTTTTGTTTGTTGTCCGCATTATGATTACACAGTAATATACGTATAATTTTCGGTTCATTATCCATAAAATTTGATTTGTTTAATTACTCTGCATGGTAACCACAGCTTTACTACACCAGCTGCTGGAAAAGCTTCATATATTGAGGTAGCAGTTCTGTAATGAACAATATATATCAACAGCAGCAAAACTCCAGTTACAACTAACATGTATCAGGGGCACAATCCGCGCGAACAGCTCTGCTTCGAATTAGTACAAATCCATAGATATCATTATCCTTCCATAGTAGTCTACTTATAACATACACTATTGTTTATGGGTAGATTTATGTGGTTGATTAAGTAGGATTAAGGAGGACTCCTAACTAGATACGAGGAAATTTCTTTAAATTTGTTTCGTAGAAACATATCAACAACATTCAGACAGGTTATGAGAACACCCCCTGTCCAAACATTTTAAGGACCATCATGACAGAGATCCATCAGGTCTCTCATTTGTAGCATTAGAACAGATTAAACATCATTGGAGAGGTGGGAATCACATAATGAGAATGTCTCGAGCGGAATCCAAAATGATATATGAGTTTGGTTCAATCAGTCCAGGAGGTCTGAATGCGGAACTCAATTTATTTGTTTTTTTATATTGTCAAGTGTGGGGTTGCCCTCCAGTGACACGACAACGGAGTCAGACTCGATCTCCAGCACTCTGTTGTCTCTTTCCTGGGGGGCTCACCCCCTATACTAGGTATTGAGATTGAGTATAGAGATTAATTCCAGTGATTTCAAATAAGTAATAGCACTATTTACATTAGATATACTATTTTGTATTTATATTGATTTTCAAACTTAGGATGCAAATTTGAAGATCAATCTATCGATACTGATAGGTTGTAATAGAAGCAATAGATAGACTAGAAAAGGGGCAAAAAACACATCAAAACAAAAAAAAAGCATAAAAAATACTTAGAACTCACATTGTCAAATGTAACAGCAAAATGAAGTATTATTGACAAATATTACCATAAAACACAATATTTTATTGGAAGTATGAGGTTTTTGTATATTTGAGTATATTTTTGGGGTATTAGACTTATATATATTATACTTATATTGTAATCCATGCCATCTTTTTATTTATGTCCGAAGAACTCCATCCAGGAAGGAGCTGCTGGCTGAGTTTGAGTCAATCAGCCCATAGGAGCGAGCACTTCCGGTGTTTGGAACGCACGTGCGTTCCACCATCCAGGAAGGAGCTGCTGGCCGAGTTTGAGTTAATCAGCCAATAGGAGCGAGCACTTCCGGTGTTTGGAACGCACGTGCATTCCATGAGCAGGAAATGGAGCAGAGCCTGCGTCCACTCAGCCATTAGTGACGTGATGTGGCGGCTCTTTTAAATACAGCCGATGCACCAGTGGAAATTCGCCTACCAGGGGGGACATGGATCACAGCAGAGACTCCACAATGTAAGTAGGATATATTTGAAACTAGAGGACTCACGAACTCCATATATATTCTGTGAGTACTGGCAACAATGCCCATCATTAATGATGCACTTTATCTATAGTGTATGCCTTGTCAAGCTACCATGACAGGAGACCAACAGAGGTCAATTATACCCACCAAACCGTGAGTTTTACACCTATCAGTGAATGCGCTTATATCTAGATGTGTATACATTGATTTTGACTGTGGAATACATCTGTTTCCTGTCCCTTATAGGATGTGGATATAGATGTGGATCACACGTGATGGAGTCCTAAACAGGCATAAGTATCATTATCGATATATCTTTATGTCCCCACCCCTGGTAGAGCGTCTTTTCTTCTTTGGTGCACCCAGGCTTCTAAGCCGGCATTTGGTCTTGAGCACCGATTTCATGTGACCCAGCCTTATATTGGCAACCTTTGAGTCACATACAATGGCTTGCACATGTAATATGTAATATATAATTACACCTCCTGATGATCCCACAATCTACACGTGGGTGAAACGCGTAGAGGCAAGCGAGGTGTTTGACTACCACGTCAACCCTAGATAGTATACGGTTATAACACCAATACTAAATAAGTGTGTGTCCGTATATTCGTGTTTTTTTTGTGTCTGTCTGTATCACCAGTGTGTCTTTAATTGTTTAACTCCCATCCAGTCTATTTTTATAGCTGACCAATACGACATCCTAATCCCTTACCTTCAAAACCAGTCCACATGCCTCTCTTCACCTCTTATAGGGAGTAGGAAGGGCTAGCAGCATAGGCACGTGGACAGGGGGTCTCCACCATCAGGAGCCCTCCCTGGGCAAAGGGCTTTAGGACAGGGGTAGACTTAGGGACAGCAATCTCCCCTTACCCCAAATAACGATATATCTTTCTTGGATGTGGGTTATGGTCACTCTTTGTATGTATGTCCTATAGCTTATAAGTGAATCCTTTAGGGATTTTTAACGTATACCTAATAAAATATTATTTTAGGGGTCTAATTAATAACATGCTGGATATATATTCAATACAGTTACCCCCTTATATCAATGTTTACTGATCTTGCTGGATTTATATGATTTAATAGTGTAATGGCTAACTTCCTGACGGGTACATTCTTCACGGAGGCACTTATCAGTGAGGCAAAAGAAATCTTTTCAGATAGGGACGTTCCGGGCCTGTCCGCATCTACCTCATGTAAACAGGTATTCCATGAACTTTATGATAAATATAAGGATAACATCAAATCCTGGTGGGAAATCAAATCCATTGAGAGCTACTTGGAACTCAAAATAGTTCCTCGAGGCCTCCGTCACCAGGTGAAACCAGCTGACCGTATCACATCTGTAGAACTGTTAGCGAAATGGGAGGAAGAACTCACTCGTAGTTCGCTTAATTTGATGAACATCCTCTTAGAGGAAGAGAAATTATTATTTGAGCGTACCTCTGTTAAATTACAGGAACAAATTGAACTTGCCCTCAAATTAAAAGGGGACCCTGACTTCGATAGGCGCGAATCGTCTCTACAGACTCTAGTGGAGAGGTTTCAGCGCCTATTGAAGGACAGGAAACATAGGCAATTTGTACGCGATCTCACAGAGTTCAGGGAAAATAGGGCATATAAACAACCCACTCCCATAGAACCCCCTATTGCGTCAGATATCTCTTCCTCTGAGGTCGAATCATCTGATACTGAACTCCAACATCAGAACTACGGCAGAGGAAGATTCTCGGGCAATAGGAGACGTGGAAAGAGATGGCCACGGGGAGGGGGTGGGAGACGAGGGGCATCACGAGGGTCTCAATACCCAACTGGGCCTCCGCCTCAATATGTATCTCCCTCTTCTCGTTCGCCATCCTCCTCTCAATCTGGACCCTCTTTTTTAGAGCAGGCCCAGGCTCCCTACAATTTACGGGGACGGTTACTAACAGACAAAACTTAGTGGATGGTCTACAAATCATTAATCTCACGTCTCGTGATTTATCGGTTGTTGAGACTCAGGTACTGAAAAAAGGTTTGTCATTTGTTCCCACCGCAAACTTCTGCCTCTTCAGTTGGACCAAGGACCTACACCTGTTTGCCAGGCGACTTAAGTGGCAGAAGTTCTTTAAACAATCCAATAAACAAACATGCGACAGTCTGGGTCTGGATATATCCGATTACGCGGACTTCCAGACATTGATGGACCTTGGGGAGGAGAATAGAAGAATACCGGGACATGGACCATATACGGACCTTAAGCTAAAAAGTAAAAAGATGCCGCCCCCTCATAACTATGAATGCATAGATATCTTTTTACAGATGGTAATATCAGATCTAGAGAAAATCGAGAAGATACGACCCAGGGAATATAATCTATCACGGGAGGAAATGTCTGCATTACAGTCGCTGGAACGGGATAAATCTATTATCATAAAGCCCTCTGACAAAGGGGGAAATTTAGTGATCCTGGACCAGCCCCTGTATGTGCAGATGTGCATGGACCTGCTCAAAGACAGAGGGGGATATGGTACTTTAACATCTAATCCTACTATACGCTTTAGGATGGAATTAAAAAACATACTGGATGAAGGTATTTGCAATAAAGTAATATCACCCACGGAATATGACTTTCTCCTCCCAATGTTCCCAAGTACAGCGACCTTCTATGGCCTCCCCAAGGTTCATAAGGGTACGAGCCCATTAAAAGGTAGACCAATTATCTCAGGGGTGGATTCACTCACTCAAAACAGTGGAGTCTACATTGATCGTGTCCTGAGTCAGTTCGTCGTGTCCCTACCGGCATACACTAGGGACACGATGGACTTCCTCAATAAAATTGACACCATCAATTTGGACCCGGGATGCCTACTCGCCAGTATTGACGTGGAGTCCCTATATAGTTCAATACCCCATGATAAAGGACTCCACGCTGTGGAATATTTTCTAGCGACTAGGGGGACATTCTGTAGGGAACACAATGCCTTTGTACTCAGGCTGCTTGAGTTTGTCCTGACCCACAACTATTTTCTATTTAATGGGCGGTTCTTCCACCAGCTCAGGGGGACGGCAATGGGGAGTCCTTGTGCCCCCTCATATGCCAACCTCTTCCTGGGCTGGTGGGAGGACACCCATATCTTTCCAGACCAGGACATGTGGTGGACAGACAAGATATTGGTCTGGACACGATATATCGATGACGTGTTCCTGGTCTGGAGGGGTGGATCGGATGAATTCAATAGGTTCATCACTGACATTAATGTTAATAATGTGGGCCTCCATTTTACATCAGAAATTGACTCTAAATCAATTGCCTTCTTGGATGTACGCATCACGATTGAGGGTGATAGGCTCACTGCAAACATGTTTAGGAAGACGACCGCAACCAATTCCCTCTTGCACTGGGATAGTCACCACCCGGTTCCCCTCAAACGAGGGATACCGAGGGGACAATATCTCCGTGCAAGGAGGAATTGTTCGGATAATCAAGCCTTCTTCAACGAAGCCAGGAAATTACAATCCAGGTTTAGAGAAAGAGGTTACCCACAGCAACCGTTGAACCTGGCATTTAAACATGCAGTATCCCAGGATCGTAGTAAATTATTAGTCCCAAAACTAAGAGATGGAGATACCGTGCAACCACCCCGTATTGTTTCCACCTATGACTCTGCAAATCAGGAGGTGAGGAGAATACTTGACAGATACTGGCCCATTTTACGTATGGACCAGGACCTGTCGGACGTCCTAACCCAAAAACCGGGTGTCTGCTACAGGCGGGGCAAAAGCCTTAAAGATCGCCTGGTGCATAGTCACTACGTTCCACCTGCCAGGGAAGGTACTTGGCTGGAACGTAAACCCCTCGGGATGTTCAGATGTGGCGCATGTAAAGCCTGCCAGTATATATCTACGGCTAAGGCTATAACTTGCAGTGCCACAGGACTGACAATTGATATCAGGGACTTCTGTAGCTGTCGCAGTAAAGGGGCTATCTATATCTGCCAATGCCCCTGCCCGAAAGACTACATAGGGAAAACGATACGGGAACTACGCAGGAGGGTCTGTGAACACATAAATGATGTCAATAATAAAAAAATCACTCCAGTGGCTTCTCATGTTAATGATGTACATGGAGGGGACCCTCTCTGTCTAAAATTCTCCGTTTTGGAGCTCATACCACCATCACCCAGAGGCGGTAATTGGGATAAGAAAATCCTGCAAAAGGAATGTGTGTGGATACACAGATTTCACTCCCAGGCACCCACTGGCATTAATGAAAGGTTGACATTTTCCTGTTTTCTATGAGAATATGACAGTGCCCGTAATTTCCCTATTTCTGTTCTCTAAAAAGCCTAGCTTCATGTGAAGATAAGGAATGTACCGAAGATTAGACCACATGCGTGAAGCATGAAAATAACATATCAGATTGGACATAAGTGACGTAATATCGAGTCACTGTCCATAGGTCAACCATGCACTCTGGTTACCTTTATATAGGATGCACATATAAAATATAAAAACTATTTTACCATATGCCGGAATACATACTTTTTAGTATTTAAACCATGTGCTCCATACTGTTAAGAGGTATCATTTGACCAGGGTACCCAAAATATGCACCTTCCCTGATTGACAGTCTTTATATGCTGGGGTCATATACCATGGCCAAGTATATGTTAATGGCAGCAGTATATACCTGCCAAGTTCCATCTGAGCCATGATGGGGTAATTAGTCATATACTTGAACATGATTAAAAACTAGGTGGGATTGAGCCACCAGGGACTGAATATCATATGATAAATAATTGATCACATACCCATCCATTTATAAAGAAACTGTAGGGAATTTGATCACAAGATTGTGGGACCGGAAGTGGCCCCGTGGAGCGCACGTGCGTTCCACCATCTAGGAAGGAGCTGCTGGCTGAGTTTGAGTCAATCAGCCTATAGGAGCGAGCACTTCCGGTGTTTGGAACGCACGTGCGTTCCACCATCCAGGAAGGAGCTGCTGGCTGAGTTTGAGTCAATCAGCCCATAGGAGCGAGCACTTCCGGTGTTTGGAACGCACGTGCGTTCCACCATCCAGGAAGGAGCTGCTGGCCGAGTTTGAGTTAATCAGCCAATAGGAGCGAGCACTTCCGGTGTTTGGAACGCACGTGCGTTCCATGAGCAGGAAATGGAGCAGAGCCTGCGTCCACTCAGCCATTAGTGACGTGATGTGGCGGCTCTTTTAAATACAGCCGATGCACCAGTGGAAATTCGCCTACCAGGGGGGACATGGATCACAGCAGAGACTCCACAATGTAAGTAGGATATATTTGAAACTAGAGGACTCACGAACTCCATATATATTCTGTGAGTACTGGCAACAATGCCCATCATTAATGATGCACTTTATCTATAGTGTATGCCTTGTCAAGCTACCATGACAGGAGACCAACAGAGGTCAATTATACCCACCAAACCGTGAGTTTTACACCTATCAGTGAATGCGCTTATATCTAGATGTGTATACATTGATTTTGACTGTGGAATACATCTGTTTCCTGTCCCTTATAGGATGTGGATATAGATGTGGATCACACGTGATGGAGTCCTAAACAGGCATAAGTATCATTATCGATATATCTTTATGTCCCCACCCCTGGTAGAGCGTCTTTTCTTCTTTGGTGCACCCAGGCTTCTAAGCCGGCATTTGGTCTTGAGCACCGATTTCATGTGACCCAGCCTTATATTGGCAACCTTTGAGTCACATACAATGGCTTGCACATGTAATATGTAATATATAATTACACCTCCTGATGATCCCACAATCTACACGTGGGTGAAACGCGTCGAGGCAAGCGAGGTGTTTGACTACCACGTCAACCCTAGATAGTATACGGTTATAACACCAATACTAAATAAGTGTGTGTCCGTATATTCGTGTTTTTTTTGTGTCTGTCTGTATCACCAGTGTGTCTTTAATTGTTTAACTCCCATCCAGTCTATTTTTATAGCTGACCAATACGACATCCTAATCCCTTACCTTCAAAACCAGTCCACATGCCTCTCTTCACCTCTTATAGGGAGTAGGAAGGGCTAGCAGCATAGGCACGTGGACAGGGGGTCTCCACCATCAGGAGCCCTCCCTGGGCAAAGGGCTTTAGGACAGGGGTAGACTTAGGGACAGCAATCTCCCCTTACCCCAAATAACGATATATCTTTCTTGGATGTGGGTTATGGTCACTCTTTGTATGTATGTCCTATAGCTTATAAGTGAATCCTTTAGGGATTTTTAACGTATACCTAATAAAATATTATTTTAGGGGTCTAATTAATAACATGCTGGATATATATACGAAGAACTCCATGCCAGCGACCATGAAATTCAGGAAGTGTAGGTCCCACATGCATGCTGGGCCCCTTTTGGTTTATATCTCTATGGGGCCAAAATGGCCTCCAATGAATCCAGGGACTACAAATACCAGCATGCATGCTGAGCAAACTATTTACTCAAGCTAAATAAAATCAGCCCATGATGTAAAACAGGCCACAGGAGTGGGCTGATTTTAATAAGCTTGAGTACATAGTTTTCTCAGCATGCATGCTGGTATTTGTAGTCCCTGGATTTATCGTATGCTAGGTGCAAATCAAGTGAGTTGGAATGTTGCAGACCAAGCTGTGCAGCGGCAGACTGTTCTGTTTTGTTGCTGCAAGTCCAAGAGTATGTTCGTTGCCTAAAATGCAAGAACAGTCTCCTGGACATGGCCAGCATCCTTTGCATGCTACTGTACTTTTTCATAGAGGGTTGCATGACTAAATTTATCACGTAAGCCAATGCAAGTATTATTCACAATGTTCCTGCCATTTTAGCTGATCATGTTGCCCAGTTGGAAATGGCGGGAGATAGCCAGCAGAATGTTTGATGCACTTTGGCGTGTGATCAGCTGTGTGGCTGCTAGACCTATCAGCTCTAACACGGCATGACAACACTTTATATTACACGTATGATAGAAGTAATAGGGAATGGAAGTAATGCTCTTCCCTGCTTCTGTTGAGGTTATGAGGATGTCCATGGAGGAGGATGTGAAGGAGGCGGACAAATGACTGGTGTGGGAACCAGACCAAAACAAATGTGGAGGCATCAATAGGACCTTGTTTCCGAGAAAACATTGACCCAGTGTGCCGTGAAAGACATACTTTCCCTGCCCATAAAATCTGTGTAAAGTAATTAACACTGAAGAGGACAGTATATAGCTACAGATGGATCTAGATAGACTGGAGGCTTGGGCAGAGAAGTGGCAGATGAGATTTAACACTGACAAATGTAAGGTTATGCACATGGGAAGGAATAATGTAAGTCACCCGTACATACTAAATGGTAAAACACTGGGTAGCACTGACATAGAAAAGGACTTATAGTGGACAGCAAACTAGGCTGTAGAAACCAGTGTCAGGCAGCTGCTGCCAAGGCCAATAAGATAATGGGTTGCATCAAAAGGGGCATAGATGCCCGTGATGAGAACATGGAGTACACACATGGCGTACTGTGTACAGTTCTGGGCTCTTGTGAACAAGACAGACATAGCAGAGCTGGAGAGGGTTCAGAGGAGGACAACTAAAGTTAGAACTGGAATGAGTAGACTCGAATACCGACAAAGATTATCAAAATTAGGGTTATTCAGTTTAGAAAAAAGATGACTGTGTAGAAATCTAATAACCATGTATAAATAGGGGGCAGTACAGAGATCTCTCCCATCATCTATTCATACCCTGGCCTGTGACTATGACGAGGGGACATCATCTGCATCTAGAGGAAAGAAGGTTTGTACACAAACATAGAAGAGGATTCTTTACAGTAAGAGCAGTGAGACTATGGAACTCTCTGCCTGAGGAGGTGGTGATGGTGAATTGACTAAAAGAGTTCAAGAGGGGCCTGGATGTATTTCTGGAGTGTAATAATATTACAGACTATAGTTACTAGATTTCTGGAGAGGGTCGTTGATCCAGGGAGTTATTCTGATTGGAGTCGGGAAGGAATTTTTCCCCTCGAATAAGGAAAATTGGCTTCTACGTCATAGGGGCTCTTTATGCCTTCCTCTGGATCAACTTGTAGGATAACCGACTGAACTGGATGTCGTTTTCAGCCTTACAAACTATGTTACTATGGTACTATCACCGGTTCTTAACCTGACCATAATAGAAGCATGTCTGGCCCTGGCAGGTTTTTGAGAGGTTTTGTGCATACATTGTCTCAGCTCTTTATTGCCGCTGTGGCCACCTCAATCTCCTCTGATGTTGTCTCCTCATCAGCACCCCGATCCGCACTGTCCAACACATCATCATTGCTATTGTCATCCTCATTCTTCCCGTCACTTTTGTTCGACTGGGATATGTCATTGTCCCGATTCACTGCTCTGTATTTTCCTCAAATTCCACTGCTGCTACCACTGCTCCTACCACCATGACCATGACTAAAAGTACCACTACTACCACCAACAACAACAACACAAGTATGCATGGGGTCCCCTTCCGCTGCCTGAAGTACTTTCCATACCACGTGAGATTTTGTTGCCTCTGCTTCGAAAAAGAAAAGACACCCCACTAGGAGGTGGAAGTGAAGACAGAGAGGATGCAACTGAAAAGTTTCTCTGGGGTTGCGAGGTGGAGGGGCAGGAGGAATGCTGTGACTCCAGGCTCCAAGGCATGGTGTCAAAAATCAGAAGTGACATTCACATCATCCTGCTTTGACTGAGAGTGAGACATCCAGTCCACAATCTTATCCTCTTGTCCTCATAATAATGTGGCACCTATCAGTAGCCAGGGAGAACTGTGGTCTATTATTATTATTACTACTACTACTAGTACTACTTTTACTACTATGATAGGATGGCTGGTGGTGCTACTAGCTACATTCTGACTCTCGGATAAGAGGCCTGGTTCTGTAGTTTGCCACTATTCTGTTCTCCACACATTTTATTATGAGGCCTAAAAATGAAAAGTCATAGGTTTCCTATAAATGAAAAGTCACAGGTTTGGTACACAGATTATTAAATGGTGCAAGCAAAATTATAAGTGTTTTTCTGTAATTTAAAGACAATTTGCTTTAGAAATAATGAATTTTTTGCAGTAAAGTTTAAAGTACATGGTCTAATGCAGTAAGTTCACTAACACAAGTATAACAATGCAATGTTCACGATAAAATGTCTTTGAACTATGCATTCACTAACATGAATATAAGGCCTCATGCACACGACCGCATCCGAGCCGCCGTTTTGTGCTGTCGGCATCCGTGGCTCTGTTCCACGGCCCCGCAAAAAAAAATAACATGTCCTATTTTTGTCCACGCTTTGCAGACAAGAATAGGCATTTATAATGCCGGCGACCGTTCCGCAAATTGCGGAAGGCAACACGGGCAGCTTCCGTTTTTTTGCTGATCCGTGGTTTGCGGACCGCAAAAAACGGCACGGCCGTGTGCATGAGGCCTAAAAATGTAATTTTTACAGTGAAATGTCTGATTGTTAACTCGGCTCCCCATGCCTGCGATTCTTTCCCCACACGCAGATAGATGCCGAATGCTGACAGGCGCGGGTAGCAGGGTTCTTAGCTGTGCTCCTGCCGCCGGCATCCCCTTCCTGGCTCTGGGCAGAGCTTGTGCTCTGGCTAAGAGTTCCTTGTGTGCATATAGGGTGTGTGTGGATGTGTCTCTCCTCCTTATGTGGGGAAGCATGCGCACGCCTCCTATCTTCCCCAGCCTATGGCTGGCCTGCAGGATGCATTATAAGGCGCCTCCTTCTACAGGAAGACACCTGAGCAACTTTGGTTCCTGTCTAAGTTCCTGTGAGCAAAGGTGTTACTGTGATTTCTGCCATTACTGTCTACAGTACCCTGTATCTTTTTTAATGGACCTTGCCTTACTACCACCTGCCATGAACTTCTATTTTGTGATCTTGCCGCCTGCCCTGACCTCGGACCTCATTTACGGACTTCGCCATATTGCCGCCTATCCTGACCTTGGACTCTGAACCTAGACCTTGCCTTGCCTCCGTCTGATCAGCCTCTGTCCAACGAACACTCGCTGGGTGTCCCGCACCATCTAGAGGCCAATCCAGTGGGTCCACACGCAGGTTCTCAATTGCTCATGTTCCAACCCTCCTCAGAGGTAGGGCCTGGTGTACCCCTTGGGAAAGTCTATCCTCACCATCAGGGGTATTGTGAAGAACGAGGAGTATACTTAGTCATCCTCCTCTGAGGAGGTTGGTCACAGGGGACAGCTGGTTCGCACCCTTTGACTTTTACACTGATTCAGGAATGCTTTTACTAACATGGATATAACAATGTAATTTTTGCAGTAAAATGTCTTTGAACTACATGGTCTAATGCAATAATACAACATGTTTTCTGCAGTAAAACTAAAATGTGTTTGATATGGGTATACTGTAAAAATTGTGTTATTGCAGTATTGCTTTTGTTCTATTATTTTGAAGCAATATGCAATGCGTTTAACAACGGGTATAAAAATGGCATTGCACTGTTGCTTTTTCTGTAACTACCCTTTATCTTGCAGCAATATATTTTGCATGTAATAGCAAAGGTATAAAAATTGTGTTATTGCAGTATTATTTATGCTGTAACTACCCGTTATTAACAGTAACATGCAATGTGTTCGGTAGAATAGGTATAATGCACTGATATGCCCAATTACAAATGGTAAATTTAGACTGTTTTTTAGAAGAATAAAATGTGCAATTGCTAAGTGTTTGAAGCAGAATATATACTTTTGGGGTGCTGGCAATAAGCCTATGAACTGTAGAAACTTGTATTTTTTTTAAAGCTGTCTGTTTCTATACAGAATGCTTTTTTTTCTCCTGCAGGCCGGGCTCCATAATGCAGAAGTAGCTTTCTGTAGCTGTATTAAACACACTAATTCATGTATATTTTGCAGGTTTTGCATATTACACAATAGTCCTAGTAACTGTGTATTAAGGGTTAATAGGGAGAACAATTCTCACCCAGTGAGTCATTTAAATATGAACACTTCTGATATGGGCACTGAGCCATGATTTAAAAATAAGTATGGTTTCCAAAAGCATAGGTTAAGTTTTTCAAGGGTTGTGCACAACTCTGTTTTTAATGCATATCGAATAAAAAAGTGCTTTTAAGAATTTACGACGACTGCTGGAGCGATTTGTATTGAAGTTTCAAGCACTGTATTAAGCACACAACTGGGTGACCAGTCCCTTACTCTCTCAAAGCTTTCCCTGATCAAATTCCCTAAAATCTACCCCATTATATCTCCTTAATCTGTCCCTATAGTGTCTTTAGTACAGCTGGATTACAGGATAAATGTGAAAACAGCCATTTACTTTGCTGCCCCTCTGAAGAGTGTTGACGGTAGTTGGGTGATTGTAAAACAAGCCAGAGAGAGAATGTGTTGTTACCTCTTAAAGGGACAGTGTTATATTTCTCCATTGTCACTTAAAGAGACAGTGTACCAAACTGTTCTGTTGCAGATCACCCTTTTTAAGTTACAGCTATGTCTGCCTGATTCCTCCACCATCATCAAGAGTGGAGCCATGCATCCCATTATGGGCCAAAGATCTTTTTCTATAAGGTGTTTTACTGCATCCCTTACAGACATAATTAGTTTAAATTGACTAAAAGGCTATAGAAGAACCATTTCTCGTCAGATTAGTTTAGGCAAAGTCTACTACATTAATTCTTCACCCCAAGGAATCCCTCAGCTTATTGCACTGCAGCTCCCCCTGATATTGGATGGATATAACTTGGTTATTCCTGGACAGAAATCTTCTTTTCGACAATTTTTTAGTTAATTGTGGCTGCATGCACATGACCGTATGTGTTTTTCGGTCCGCAAATTGCGCATCCGCAAAAAAAAAAAAATTTTTTTTTTGCGGATCCATTGTAACAATGCCTAAAATGGACAATAGGACTGGTTATATTTTTTTGTGGGGCTATGGAACGGACATACGGATGCAGACAGCACACGGTGTGCTGTCCGCAATTTTTGCGGATCCATTGAAATGAATGGATCTGCATCCTATACGCAAAAAAAAAAACGGAACAGACACAAAAACAAACAACGTTTGTGTGCATGTAGCATTACTTGTATGTTTTGGGGCAGGAGCAGGTGCAGACAACCTATGTGCTAGTACAGTATGTGAGCCCCTTGCTCTCTAAAAGATCATCACCCCCCCCCCCCCCCTTTTTTACTATCTAACAATCTACAAGTGATCATGAGCCTTGCATTCTTTACTCGTTTTATAATATATAGTAGGACATGGCAGGATGCTTCTATAGGGGTTGTCCTTCTGCTCTCTCTGCAACTGCACTTTGATTGACAGGGCCAGGTGTTATGTCATTTTCAATCAAAGTCCAGAGGGTGCTGCAATGGCAGAGAGAGCAGAGCCTCTGGGTGTAATGGAAACGCCCCCATTGCTCCTAGAGGTTAATTTGCATACATGCAAACATCATTTTTCTTAGCAATGCAGGCACATATGAGCATGGGACCAGCACCTGTCTGTATTCAGCTGACAAGCGCACACGAAACAGGTCAGCCAGTTTCCTAGGCACAAATTTGCTGACAGGTGCCCTTTAAATTAACAAACTAGCCTGATGGCGGTGTACTCCTAACCAATCCATCTTTCCTACTGGCTGTATTTAATTAGTGCCCTATATAGCTGTAGCCTGCACTCCCTGAAATCAATGAAGACCAGTTGGCACATTGAAAGGTATCATATGGAGAAAGCTCAGAATTTATGTGGAGCCTGCTATCCCTGAATTCATTTCAGGCGAATTGGAACAAGGAGAGCTGTCATAAAGATTATGTTTCCATCCAAAAGAGGTCACTTTGACATGGTGGATAGGTACAAATGATTTTGAACAAAATGTATTTGTGAAGTAACTGATATTCATTTATACAGTGAACTAGCTGAAGGACTTGGCTTTGCACGGGTATATTTCAATTATTTCATTTAATGTTTGTGTGTGTCGTTAAAAGATATCAACAGCATCCACTATAACAACGACATCTACAGTACCCCACCCCCTTAACAGTGACCTCCACAGACCCCCACCCATTAACACTGACCCCCCACAGTTCCCCATCTCCTTAAAATGGGACCTCCACAGCAACCCACCCCCTTAACTTTGACCTTCACAGCAGCCAGTGAGTTCCACAGAACCACACCCCTTTAACAGTGACCTCTACAGCATTCGCCCCTTAACACTGACCATAGGTTACAGTCCCCTTAACTGTGACCTCCACCATTCCCTGCCCCCTTAACAGAGACCTCCACAGCCACTGTCCCTTTAACAGTGACTGCCACAGTACCCCGCTGCCTAAACAGTGACCTCACAGTAGCCCGCTGACCCTTTAAGAGTGGCCTCCACAGTCCCCTCCTCCCTTAACAGTGACCTCCACAGTGCTCGCCCCTTAACATTAACATCCACAGTACCCTCCACTTTAACAGTGACCTCCACAGAGCGGCCACCCCTTTATTAGTGATCCCCACAGTACCCAGTCACCTTAACAGTGATTTCCACAATAACCCGCACCCTTAAGTGACCTCCACAGAGCTCCGTTCCCTTAAAATGTGACCTGCACAACACCTCGTCCAATTAACAGTGACCTCTACAGCACTCCGCCCCTTAACACTGACCTCCATAGCAGACCGTCCTCTTAACTGTGACCTCCACTGTTCCCTGCCCCCTTAACAGAGACCTCCACAGCACCCGCCCCTTTAACAGTGACCTCCACAGCATTCCACCCCCTTAACAGTGACCTTCAAAGCAGCCCGCCCCTTTAACAGTGACCTCCACAGTGGCCGCCCCTTTATAAATGACCTCCACAGTACCTCCTCTCCTTAACAATGCTTTCCACAACAGCCCGCCCCCTTAACAATGGCCTCTACAGCAATCTGCCCCTTAACACTGACCTCCATAGCGGACCACCGTCCCCTTAACTGTGACCTCCACAGCAGCCTGCCCCTAGGGAGGCCAGAGGTCGGGTTTTCAGCTTCTCTGTCCTCCATCCGGCACAGGGCCTGGACAGACACAAGGATGTTTTTTTAAACAGCTCACTCTCAGACAGCAGCACTGTGCTGTCTGAGCGTGAGCTGCAGGGAGAACGTCACCCTCCCTCGCAGCCCTGCAACTGACAGAAGTAGATTTTTACCTTTATTTTTTCAATCCCTGTCAGTTGCGAACTGGGAGGGGGCATGGCCTAACAAGGTTGGGCGCGTTGCTTAGAGTGGCCTTGGGCGGGGTTTTTAAGTTCTTTTTTTGAGGGTGCCCCTTTACTGTAATCTGCACAGCACTCCGCTCCCTTAACAGTGTCACCCACTGCCCTCTTCCCCTTTAAAGCTGACCTGCAGCAGTGAAGAAAAATGGCTGGGTTGTTATGGAAACCTAATGTAAAACTGTGTGCATGTCGAGACTAAGGACCTGCAAGCTTCTATTGGCTGATAATGGACATGTGACTGTGTGTAAGGCAGGCTTCTATTGGCTAATGCATTTTATTGGGAATATCTCAGGAATGGTATGTGCTAGAGAGCTGAAACACGATCTAAAACCTTCCCGGACACCTAATGTACCTATGTGCTAAATTTCGTGATTGTAAGTGCGACGGTGCGGATTACTTTAGCAGACATACACTCAGCTTTATATATTAGATATAACATTAGTTCATGTATTCTATGTCCGCAGAGTGTTGCTGCATTGTGTTTGCTTGTACTTTTTATGGTTTCGGAGTTGATCGCCAAAAATGTTTAGGCTTTTACTTTTAGATCAGCTTCTTTTTGCTATTCCTAAAATGCAGTTTTGCTAATTATTTTGTAGTTATTTATCAAAGGAATAACTAATTAAATTTTATCATTTTTTTTTCAGGAATGGCTAAACACAAGCCAGGCCAACCTGAAGCTCCATGCAAATCATCAAGGTACTATAAACCTCAGTCTAATAAACCAAGAGTATTCGGCTCAAGCGTGCATCATCATCGCAAGCAACAAACTAATGGTGCTGACATAAACACACTATTAAATAGAAATAAAGACTTAACCAGCCTAAGAAACCAGCTTCAGAATGTGTCAGTCCTCATTAAATGCTGCTGCAATATTTGCCTAAGAGAACTATTTGGAGACACATCACATGAAACTTTCCATACTTTTTAGGAAAATCCACAGAAATCTGTGTTGACAACCGTTATTCTATTTTACATTAATTTTGAAAAGTTTGTGAAATCTAACGAGACTAATGTATCACTAGTGTTATCTAGATAACATGGCCTTTTTATTAAGTTGTTGGCAGAACTTGTATATTCTATCATATGTTTTTATAAATGCAGTAAGACAGTGGAAAATTTTGCAAATTTGGTGCAACTGTGACCGCATAAGTAGAGGTGCAACTCAAAGGGATTTTTCTGTATAAATTATTTTTTAACCAGTCCGCGCAGCATGGCTCCTGAAACAGAATATTCATATTCATCTGCTTCATCCCACTCTGGTAGTCCGTGCTTCCTCTGTTCTTTCCATGTTCCTGTCCCAGCTCTGTTTACATCCAGTTGGCTATGGACAAGGTCACATGTGCATCCTGCTTGAGTTGAGGCTAAATCACCGCTGAAGCCAGTCATTGGGTGGAGTGATGCATGTGAGCTTAGCCAGCCGGATGTAAACAAAGCTGGGACAGGGTCCTGGAAAGAGCAAAGGCAGCACAGACTGGCGGAGCAGTATGAATCTTCTGTTTTTGATGTCATGCTGCAGGAACTTGTTAAAAATAATTTTTTTACCGGAAAACCCTTTAAAGGTTTTTTTCCATGAGCAATACATATACTCTATCCCAGGGGCGGATTGGTCATAGACCCTACAGGAAAATTTCCCAGTGGGCCGATGCCCAAGAGCTATCTGAGCCTTCCTGACAGCCGGCCAGTGGAAGTTTTTGGGGATGTATTTTGTGTTGCTGGTGACAGTATTTTGGGATGTACTATTGTATTTGGTTTTGTAGGGGTGGTATAATGTGCCACAATATGGTACTGCTACAAAACAGGGCCACTTTAAGTTCCCAGTCCACCCCTGCTCTATCCACAGGCTTTAGGCTCCTTTCACACTAGCGTTCGCTGGTCCGCTCGTGAGCTCCGTTTGAAGGAGCTCACGAGCGGACCCGAACGCAGCCGTCCAGCCCTGATGCAGTCTGAATGGAGCGGATCCGCTCAGACTGCATCAGTCTGGCGGCGTTCAGCCTCCGCTCCGCTCGCCTCCGCACGGACAGGCGGACAGCTGAGCGCTGCTTGCAGCGTTCGGGTGTCCGCCTGGCCGTGCGGAGGCGTGCGGATCCGTGCGGATCCGTCCATACTTACAATGTAAGTCAATGGGGACGGATCCGTTTGAAGATGCCACAATGTGGCTCAATCTTCAAGCGGATCCGTCCCCCATTGACTTTACATTGAAAGTCTGGACGGATCCGTCCGAGGCTATTATCACACTTAGCTTTTTTTTTGCCATTTTAATGCAGACGGATCCGTTCTGAACGGAGCCTCCGTCTGCATTATTATGAGCGGATCCGTTCAGAACGGATCCGCCCGAACGCTAGTGTGAAAGTAGCCTAAGAGATAAGTATCTTATAAGTGAGAATTTGAATGCTGGGTGTCACGGCTGAGGATGGGGAAAACCCTCAGCCGTGCGATGCCCGTAGATGTTAAGCGCTGCTTGGCCAGGACGACAGAATTAGGGTGGTGACTCCTAACCATATGAGTCAACCCTGAAGGTGGGAGGACTCATACACCGGATGCCTTGGGGTCCCTACTAGCCCTCAGGATTGCCCTGGAACAAGGAGCAGGGTAAGACGACCTGTTCCTTCTGGACGCGGAGGAACGGGAGTCTCGCTGGCCAAGCTGCAAGGAATGGGGAACAAATGCAACATACAGATATGGCAGGTGTACTAAAGCAGACCCAAGCCTACCTACCACAGCCACGCTGACTGGAACCCGTGCATGACAACTGATGTCCACAAAACACTAAGGGACACAGCACACAACACATATCACACAGGTAACCAGGACATCCATACACTGCAAAGAATAGGCATGACACACAAACACATCCACAGAACATCGTGTATAAAAATATATAACAACAATTTTATGACCACAAGGGTGCCCCCACTGGCAGGTGCTACAAAACAGGGCCACTTTTATTTTTTTTTCCAGGGCCACTTTAAGTTCCCAGTCCACCCCTGCTCTATCCACAGGTTAAGAGATAAGTATCTTATAAGTGAGATAACAATAATTTTATGACCACAAGGGTGGCCCCCACTGGCAGGTGGAATTACCAGGAGGGTGTCTCCAGCAAAGCATGGCTGAAGAACCCCCTCAGCTACTGAACTCCAAAGAGGCTTTATAGCCCAAAGTGGCCACACCCACACAGACACACAAGGAGAGGGAATTAACCCTTCCAACACTTACAGGGAGTGAAACCACTTAAAGGGGAAGTGTCCAAATGCACATCACACTGCGGCTGTTACCGCTGGCAACGACATGGGTGGCAATCATGTCCTGGGAGTCAGCCACTAGGCCGAGACACTGCCTCCACATGTAGACATCCAAACCAAACATTGCCACGGGCAGCCACAGTGAAGGGAAGTGTCACAGTGCACACCTAACATAAAACCAAGTGCACACCAGACATACAAAGTGCATAACAGAAACACACACCTAACAGAGAGGTTGCTAGGTGTAACCGCATGCCATTGCAGTAAGCTGCCTAGCACCAGCTCAGGCTGCTATACTGCGACAATACAACACTTGTTGCCCGCGGCAACCGCAAGTGAGGCAGCACACTAGCGGCCCTCACCTGTGGTTGAACAACCAAACCAAAAGCGCAGGCAACCGCATGCGGATCAGGAGTCACGACCATGACCATGGCCATGACACTGGGACCACCATCAATCATGGTATTGGGGGACTTATGGTCCTATATTTAAATGTAGCAGTGGTTGAAAACTGGCCCACAGGGGAGGCGGGGGATTCCTTGGTGGGCCCCAAGTCTCCTGCACCCCGAGATAAGACGGAGGAGTAATTATTTATCTTGTTTCTCAGGAGAGATAATTATTGTATCCACTTGTCACGGCGGGGAGTGGGGAATCCCCCCCACCGTGCAATTGCTGAGGCTGCTACGCCAGATAGCAGGGAACAGGGAGCAGGTCACCTCCTCACGTAACCCTAAATGCTCTCCCTAGACTCCTAGCGCATGAGCCGCCTCATAAGGTAAGGGGGCTCATGCTCACCAACCTAGGACCCTGCTATCCCTGCTACGCCCTAGGCCTGATGACAGGGCAGAGACCACCCATTCATCCTACACAACGGATGAAAAGGTGTCTCCAGAGGCCCAGTGGCAGACAGGAAGCAAGAACATGGGTAAAGCAGTACGGCAGGTAAGTCACACAGCAAAATAACAATGTAATCTACTCTTACCTGCCGCAGCCAAGATGGACAGAGGCTCCAGGCTAGGAAACCCACGGTCTTGCCTTCGCTTAACCCCTCCGGGAAAGCACGCCCCTTCCGGAGCAGAGACACCACCAGAAAACCTCCATACACCAACCACACCAATACAACATACACCAGGTGGGGGAGGAAAACAGAGACACACCGGAGGGGACACACAGCCAGGGTAAGGAAACAATATAATAAATAAGGGTGACTCACACAGACACAAAGACATACCGCCAGGGAGCAGAGCTCCTACACAGGCAGACAACAAAATAAGAATGACCACAGGCTCCAACACACCATCTTATAAAGAGGCCTGAGGTCACACCCACCACACCTAGCAGACACACCTAAATTAACCCCGTGACAACCAAAACGGGGAAAGCACCAAATAAAGGAAAAGTGTACGTGCAAACAGAAACCTACACGTTGCCCCCGGCAACCAGTCTGCACGCAACAGCGTCACGGTCAAACCTAAATTGGCCGTGACACTCCCACCCCTCAAAGCCCCCTCCAACCGAAAAGGGGAAGCTGGTGGGGCCAAACAACAGGGAGGGGGGGAGGGGCAATGCCTGATTACCACCAGTGTCTCCCTCCAGAACTGCCGCCAACAAACCTGGACCGTACACAACAGTCCCAGGTCGCCAGCCAACAAAGCAGACTGGAAGAGAAGAACAACTGGAGGCACTGCCAGACAGGTGACCGTATCTCCCTCCAGAACTGCTGCCAAAAAACCTGGACCGTACACAACAGTCCCAGGTCGCCAGCCAACAAAGCAGTCTGGAGGAGGAACACTGGACACCGCATCCGACTCGGGGAACGCTCCCACTCCAGGTCGCTGCCAGCAGCCACTCCCCAACCAGCACACCGCCGGAACACCAAAGGAAAGCTGCCAGCAGACAACCAGAGATAGGAACCCTGAGAGGGACGAGGGGTCACCAACACGGACAACGGTTAGCTAGGTGGCGGGGAAAAAGCCACCAACCGTGCCGTTAACGGTGATCCCCTATAACGCTCTCCCTCCAGAGAATGCGCATGTATGCCCCAAACGGCAGGCCATACATGCTGCACCCTCTTCCGAAGGCTCTGCGACTGCGGAGCCATTATTTATTATAATGTCACGGCGGGGAGTGGGGAATCCCCCCCACCGTGCAATTGCTGAGGCTGCTACGCCAGATAGCAGGGAACAGGGAGCAGGTCACCTCCTCACGTAACCCTAAACGCTCTCCCTAGACTCCTAGCGCATGAGCCGCCTCATAAGGTAAGGGGGCTCATGCTCACCAACCTAGGACCCTGCTATCCCTGCTACGCCCTAGGCCTGATGACAGGGCAGAGACCACCCATTCATCCTACACAACGGATGAAAAGGTGTCTCCAGAGGCCCAGTGGCAGACAGGAAGCAAGAACATGGGTAAAGCAGTACGGCAGGTAAGTCACACAGCAAAATAACAATGTAATCTACTCTTACCTGCCGCAGCCAAGATGGACGGAGGCTCCAGGCTAGGAAACCCACGGTCTTGCCTTCGCTTAACCCCTCCGGGAAAGCACGCCCCTTCCGGAGCAGAGACACCACCAGAAAACCTCCATACACCAACCACACCAATACAACATACACCAGGTAGGGGAGGAAAACAGAGACACACCGGAGGGGACACACAGCCAGGGTAAGGAAAATATAATAAATAAGGGTGACTCACGCAGACACAAAGACATACCGCCAGGGAGCAGAGCTCCTACACAGGCAGACAACAAAATAAGAATGACCACAGGCTCCAACACACCATCTTATAAAGAGGCCTGAGGTCACACCCACCACACCTAGCAGACACACCTAAATTAACCCCGTGACAACCAAAATGGGGAAAGCACCAAATAAAGGAAAAGTGTACGTGCAAACAGAAACCTACACGTTGCCCCCGGCAACCAGTCTGCACGCAACAGCGTCACGGTCAAACCTAAATTGGCCGTGACACCACTAGGTGGCAGTTTCGCCTAGCGATGCAGCCTCCTACTGGTGTAAATTGTACAGGAGGCCCCGCAGTATCTTCTAAACTTCCCAGCTGCTGGCAGTGAAGGAGGAGAGAACATGTCTGGCCATCCTCCTGTCTTCACTGCTGTCAGAAAACTGGCTGCTGGAGAGGACTCCTCTGCGGTGCTGCGCTGATTTCTCAGGTGTATGACAGTAGTGAGCTGTAGGAAACTGTAAGGGGGAAATAGGGGATTTGTTTATAGCAGACACAGATCTATGAATGTGTGCTGCTCTCTGCAGAGTTCAGAGTGGCATTGGGGGGACTCTGCCCTAGGTCCCCCGAATGCCTCTGCTTTAGGTGCACCCTCATAAGTGCCCCAGCTCCAGATGCCCCCCAATGCCCCCACTCTAAATGCACCCCTAAAATTGCCTCTTCCCCAGTTACCCCCCTAATACCTCTGCTCTGGGATCACCACTATTACCCTGCCTCAGGCGACCCTAATGCCTCTGGTTTAGGTGCACGCCCATGAGTGCCCCACCTCCAAATGCCCCCACTCTAAATGCACTGCTAATATTGCCTCTTCTCCAGTTACTCCTGCTCCAGGATCCACACTATTACCCTGCCTCAGGTGACCCTAATGTCTCTGTTTCAGTTATGACCCTTTACTCACATTGCTCCTCTAGCACCTTTGCTTGGGCTTTGTTAAAGGTTATGACCTGCAAAGGGGGTCGGACTTACGACTGAAAAATTCTGCACAGTGCGTTCCATTCTCCAGTATTGACACGTATGGTTTACATGGCAGCAGTGATGATATTCCGTATTTACAGGCATCACTGCTGCCATGTAAAGAGATACTGTTGGTGGAGTGGTGGAGGATTTAAAGGGGTTGTCCAGGTTTTCAAGTTATCCTCCACACCATAGGGCATAACTATATCATTAGTGGGGTCCGATTCTCCGGCCTCACTTATTCCAGGAACGAGTCCTGCTCCCCTTTTTTGATGGTGTGGCAGGCCACCCATATGCCCTGCTGCTCCATTTATTCTCTTTGGGACCACTGGAAATAGCTAGCGCTGTACTCTGCCATCTCCAGTGACCCCATAGAGAATGGATGGAGAGGCAGGGCATATGCTCGACCTGCCATTCAATCAAGAAGGGGGATCAGTGCGGGCTCCAGCGTTCAGACCCCCGCGGATCACTTGGTTATCCCCGATCCTGTGGATAGAGGATAACTAGAAAAGTGGACACAGCCCCTTTAACAGGCGAGCATTTCTATTTTAGTTTGACACATGTTTTGGGCCAGATTTTTATTTTTTATTTTATTTATTTATTTTTACAGCCAAAGAAAACCTTTAAAGATAAGGCTACTTTCACACTTGCGGCAGTGTGATCCGGCAGGCAGTTCCGTCGTCGGAACTGGCCGCCGGATCCGCCGATCTGCTGCTGCCTGAAAGCATTTGTGAGACGGATCCGGATGCGGATCCGTCTCACAAATGCATTGCAAGGACGTATTCGTCTCTCCGCTTGTCATGCGGACCGACGGATCCGTCTTGTACATTTTTCGCATTTTTACCGATCTGCGCATGCGCATGCCGGAACGACGGATCCGGCATTCCGGTATTCTGAATGCCGAATCCGGCGCTAATACATTCCTATGGGAAAAAATGCCGGATCCGGCGTTCAGGCATGTCTTCAGTTTTTTTCGCCGGAGAAAAAACCGTAGCATGCTACGGTTTTCTCTTTTGCCTGATCAGTCAAAACGACTGAACTGAAGACATCCTGATGCAAACTGAACGGATTACTCTCCATTCAGAATGCATGGGGATATGCCTGATCAGTTCTTTTCCGGTATAGAGCCCCTGTGACGGAACTCTATGCCGGAAAAGAAAAACGCTAGTGTGAAAGTACCCTAAGGAATGTGAAAAGGTCCAACAGCTATGACATGACAGGTGATAAGTGTCTGACTGCTGGGACTCCCATGATCAAGGAAACTTTGTCTTAAAACTCTTGTGTACATAGATTGGTGGTAATGTAATTGAGTGTTTCAGGACCCCTTTTTTCATGATCAGTGGGTGTTCCAGCAGTCAGACCCCCAGCAATCTGATATTTATCACCTCTCCTGTAGATAGGCAATAGGTCATTATGGTAGGACAACCCTTTTAAATATACTGTAGATTATGTGCAATCTGGGGAGGTTGAGATTTGGTAAATTTCATGCCAGACATTTATGCTTAAAGGGGTTAAAGGGTTTGTCTCACTTCAATAAATGGCATTTATAATGCAGTTAATACAAGGCACTTACTAATGTATTGTGATACTCCATATTGCCTCCTTTCCATCACATTATACACAGCACATATCTGTGGTTATTACCACCGTGTAATCCAGCAGTGGTGGCCGTGCTTACACACTATAAGGAAAGGCTAGAAGTGCGCATAGGCCAACACGTTTACCTACAAGTGCTTTGCAAAAGTATTCACCCGCCTTGACTTTTTCGTGTTTTGTTCCATTACAGCCTTAAGTTCAATGTTTTGTTAATCTGAATTTTATGTGATGGATCAGAACACAATAGTCTAAGTTGGTGAAGTGAAATGAGAAAAATATATAAATAAAACTATTGTATAGAAATAGAAAACAGAAAATTGGCATGTGCGTATGTATTCACCCCCTTTGTTAGTAAGCCCATAGAAAGCTCTGGTGTCTGGTGCAACCAATTACCTTCAGAAGTCACATAATTAGTGAAACGATGTCACCTGTGTGCAATCTAAGTGTCACATGATCTGTCATTACATATACACACCTTTTTTAAAAGGCCCCAGAGACTGCAACACCTAAACAAGAGGTATCACTAACCAAACACTGCCATGAAGACAAGGAACTCTCCAAACAAGTAAGGGACAATGTTGTTGAGAAGTACAAGTCAGGGTTAGGTTATAAAAAAATATCCAAATCTTTGATGATCCCCATGAAATCTATCATAACCAAATGGAAAGAACATGGCAAAACAGCAAACCTGCCAAGAGACAGCTGCCCACCAAAACTCACGGACCGGGCAAGGAGGGCATTAATCAGAGAGGCAGCACAGAGACCTAAGGTAACCCTGGAGGAGCTGCAGAGTTCCACAGCAGAGACTGGAGTATCTGTACATAGGACGACAATAAGCCGTACGCTCCATAGAGTTGGGCTTCATGGCAGAGTGGCCAGAAGAAAGCCATTACTTTCTGCTGAAAATAATAAGGCACGTTGTGAGTTTGCGAAAAGGCATGTGGGAGACTCCCAAAATGTATGGAGGAAGGTGCTCTGGTCTGATGAGACTAAAATTGAACTTTTCGGCCATCAAAGAAAACGCTATGTCTGGTGCAAACCCAACACATCACCCAAAGAACACCATCCCCACAGTGAGACCTGATGGTGGCAGCATCATGATGTGGGGATGGGACTGGGAAACTGGTCAGAGTTGAGGGAAAGATGGATGGTGCTAAATATAGGGATATTCTTGAGCAAAACATGTACCACTCTGTGCGTGATTTGAGGCTAGGACGGAGGTTCACCTTCCAGCAGGACAATGACCCCAAACACACTGATAAAGCAACACTTGACTGGTTTAAGGGGAAACATGTAAATGTGTTGGAATGGCCTAGTCAAACCCCAAATCTCAATCCAATAGAAAATGTGTGGTCAGACATAAAGATTGCTGTTCACAAGCACAAACCATCCAACTTGAAGGAGCTGGAGCAGTTTTGTAAGGAAGAATGGGCAAAAATCCCAGTGGTAAGATGTGGCAAGCTCATAGAGACTTATCCAAAGCGACTTGGAGCTGCGATTGCCACAAAAGGTGGCTCTACAAAGTATTTACTTTAGGGGGGTGAATAGTTCTGCACATTGACTTTTTCTGTTATTTTGTCTAATTTGTTGTTTGCTTCACAATAAAATAAAATCTTCAAAGTTGTGGGCATGTTCTGTAAATTAAATTATGCAAATCCTCAAACAATCCATGTTAATTCAAGGTTGTGAGACACCAAAATACAAAAAAAAAAGTCAAGTGGGGTGAATACTTTTACAAGGTACTGTATAGTGTGCAGGCGTGGCTACCACTGCCGGATTACACGGTGGTAATAACCATACGTGCGGTGTATAATGTGATGGAAAGGAGGCAATATGGACAATCACAAAACATCGTAGTAAGTGCCTTGTATTAACTTTCTCTACATGATAAATGCCAATTGCTGAAGTGAGACGACCCCTTTAACCCCTTTAAGTGTACTACACTTAATAGGGTTAGGCATAAATGTCTTGGTGTGTTCATTGCGTGTTTCCTATGTGTGATTGGTGTGTGCTATATATGATCTATGTATCAGTGGTGTATGTGCAGCATGTGACATATGCATCAGTAGCATGTGAGCCACGTATAAGTTTCTTGTGTCCCACATCTGTCCAGTGAGTGATTGGTGTGCGCTGCATGTGTCTTGTTTCTGACTGACTTAAGTGCAGGACATCCATATATGTGTAAATTCTGCCACATGTATGTTTGTGCATTTTGCTGTGAATGTCGGCCATCATACTTCATCTTTAATATTTCTGTTATCACTGTAAGTCCTCATGAACACGACCGTTGGATGTTTTGCAGTCTGCAAATTGCGGATCCACAAAACATGAATAACGGATGTGTGCATTCTACATTTCTGCGGAACAGAACACCCGGCCTCTAATAGAACAGTCCTATCCTTGTCTGTAATGTGGACAATAATAGGACATGTTCTATCGTTTTGCAGAACGGCCATGCGGACATACAGATACAGAATGCACACGGCGTCATTTTTTTTGCGGCCCCATTGAAGTGAAGGGAACGGTACGGACATGGAAAAAAAATAAGTTTGTGTGCAGGAACCCTAAGGTGGGCCCCCAGAATCAGTTACACTGGTGGGCCCTAAGTACCCCAGTCCAACACTGGTTGCAAATGTCCAGTGCCATTCGATTGAAGTCTATGGGACTGCTGAACATAGCTATTTACAGGGTGCGGCTATCTGCAGCAGCTCCATAGAGTCTTCAGCAGCCCCGTTATGTGTCTGTTTACTGGTTAAATTAATGTAGGGAAATAAGACAATAGTATGTTCTTGAGACCAAATCTAGTGCAAAGATCTTACCCTCAGAGATGAAGCTTAAATTTTCCGAACCTGTCACTGACCAAATGATGAGTCCAGTTACCATCTTATCTAATGATGAATAAAATAGAAACATTAATTTTCATTCTTTCTCTCATGATCCCAGTATTATTCCTGATATGTCATTTTAGCGAATTGAAGTTGAAAGGTCTGCAACTCCTTTCTCTGCCACTGCTGAGGCATTATCTCAATTACTGATTAGCACTTAGATTCAATAATGTCACACCAGGGTGGACGACTTAGATTTTAAAGAGGACCTGTAACCTCTTCTGACATGTCTCTTTTAGCAACTACTTGCATTCCCCATGTAATAACAATTCTGGAGCATCTGTTCTTATCACTCTATGATGTGCCGTTCCTTTATCATTTCTTCAAAAAGTTATCAATTAATTACTAGCAATTTGCAGTAAAGGTCCAAATAGATGTTACCAGTTGGCGGTGTGTCCCTATCTAATCAGTGCTGCCACTGTCAGACAGTGCAGGGACACCCCCCCAACTGGTAACCCCCTTCTGGACCTTTATTGGGAACTGCTAGCAATTAATTAATAACTTCTAGACGGGATAACAGAGGAATGTCAGAACATACTGTCTTATGAATAGGTGTTTCAGGATTATTGCATTACATGTCGGAAGAGGTTACATGTCCTTTTTAAAGCTTCGGTTCAGTGATGGTCAGTTCGCAGTGTTCGCCAGCGAACACATGCGGCCTGCCATCTTTAGTAAGGTAGACTTACCCGTCCGGGCGAGCCGGTCTGAAATCAAATGCAGTCACCGGGAGCAGGCAGTTCCGAGAACAGCTGCCGGGGGCCTTCATCGGGCTGTTCTCGGATCTGCCTGCTGCCGGTGACTGCATTTGATTTCAGACCGGCTCCCGGCACAGGCACAAGTAAGGGCTTACCTGTGCATCGCCGGACGGGTGAGTCTACCTTACTAAAGATGGAAGGCCGCATGTGTTTGCTGCCGAACACTGCGAACTGACCATCACTGCTTAGGTTCCGTCTTCCTGAGATTTGCCACATGCCGTAAAAAAGAATTTATATATTATCATAGACTCATTGACAAAATACAACCATTTACCATTTTTTGCATTAAAGTCATTGCAAATTAACCAACAATAACCTTTGCAAAAAAAAAAGATATGCACCTGACCAAATTTTTTCTTTGCTCAATTTTAGCTGCTTCTTCCTGCATTTGGACCAGAAAGTGGGTGTAAGAGTATTTCTCAGTATTACCAGTATTATTTCTAGTGTGAATTCGGGAGACAAGAGGACAGGAAGTGTGGGAGGTCTCCGCTAATAGCTGCAAACAGGCGTAGAAAATTGTAAATAGGATGGCCTGCTGGCCCCTCCCCTTCCCACACCACGCCCCCTCATTTAGACCAGGCGTGAGAGACGGAAAGTCGCAGATAGTGGTGCAACTAACCCCTGCAATCTGCGCCTGAAATACGCCTAATTTAGCTGTAATTCAGCTTGATAAACGACCCCCATCGTTTTTATTTTAGACGGATTTGATAATTGTTTTGTTTCAGTGTAAGTAACATCATAACATAGTTTGTAAGGGTGAAAAAAACATCTGTCCATCCAGTTCAGTTATCCTGCATTTGATCCAGAAGAAAGCAAAAAACCCTCATGAGGTAGAAGCCAATTTCCCCTTATTTTATGGGAAAACATTTCTTCCCCACTCCAATCAGGCAATCAAAAAAACTTCCTGGATCTATGACCTTTCTCCGGAAATATAATAACTACAACCTGTAATATTATTACACTCCAGAAATACATCCAGGCCCCTCTTGATCTTTTTTAGTGAACTCACCATCACCACCTCCTCAGGCAGAGAGTTCCATAGTCTCACTGCTCTTACCGTAAAGAATCCTCTTCTATGTTTGTGTACAAACCTTCTTTCTTCTAGACACCTTATAGAAAATGATCTTTGGCCCATAATGGTATGCATGGCTCCCCTCTTGATGATGGTAGAGGAATCAGGCAGACATAGTTGTGACTTAAAATAGGGGGTGATCTTTCCTTCCCTCATGAGGTGTACCAAGATTATAGTTATAACAGTCTTTAGCAGGCAACAGGCCTAGTGGTTACAGTCTCTCAAACAGGGCAACAGAACATTTTGGAACACTGTCTCTTTAAGTGACAATCGAGAAATATAACACTGTCTGCCTCGTTTTGCAATTACTCAACTACCATCAACACTCTTCAGAGGGGCAATGGCTGTATTTGCATTTATATTTTATGGTTATTCATAATTTATGAATAGATGATGGGATAGATCTCTGTACTGACCCCTGATATATTTATACATAAGTAATTATATCTCCCCTCAGTTGCCTAATTTTGATAATCTTTCAGGATACTGTAGTCCACCCTTTCCAGTTATTACTTTAGTTGCCCTCCTCTGGACCCTCTCCAGCTATGCTATGTCTGCCTTGTTCACAGGAGCCCAGAACTGTACACAGTACTCCATGTGTGGTCTGACTAGCGATTTGTAAAGTGATAGGACTATGTCCTCATCACGGGCATCTATGCCCCTTTTGATGCAACCCATTATCTTATTGGCCTTGGCAGCAGCTGCCTGACACTGGTTTCTATGGTTAAGTTTATTGTCAACTAAAATTCCTAAGTCCTTTTCCATGTCAGTGTTACCCCATGTTTTACCATTTAGTATGTATGGGTGACTTGCATTATTCCTTCCCATGTGCATAACTTTACATTTGTCAGAGTTAAACCTCATCTGCCACTTTTCTGCCCAAGCCTCCAATCTATCCAGATCCCTCTGTAGTAGTATACTGTCCTCTTCAGTGTCAATTACTTTACACAGTTTAGTCTATGTATTGAGGAGAATAGGGCCCAATACTGAACCCTGAGGTACCCCACTAGTGACAGTAACCAATCTAGAACTTACCTCCTAATAGAAACTGATTAAATTATTTTGACAGGACCGATCCCTCATAAAGCAATACTGATATGGTGTTATACGCTTATTTTCATTGAGATACTCCAGGATAGCATTTCTTAGAAAACACTTAGGCACCTTTCACACGAGCGAGTTTTCCACGCGGGTGCAATGCGTGACGTGAACGCATAGCACCCGCACTGAATCCTGACCCATTCATTTCAATGGGTCTGTGTACATAAGCTTTTTTTCCGTTCAGAACGGATCCGTCTGCATTATTTTAGCATATAACAGCTAAGTGTGAAAATAGCCTCGTACGGATCCGTCCAGACTTTCAATGTAAAGTCAATGGGGGACGGATCCGCCTGAAGATTGAGCCATATTGTGGCATCTTCAAACGGATCCGTCCCCATTGACTTACATTGTAAGTCTGGACGGATCCGCACGCCTCCGCACGGCCAGGCGGACACCCGAACGCTGCAAGCAGCGTTCAGCTGTCCGCCTGTCCGTGCGGAGGCGAGCGGAGCGGAGGCTGAACGCCGCCAGACTGATGCAGTCTGAGCGGATCCGCTCCATTCAGACTGCATCAGGGCTGGACGGCTGCGTTCGGGTCCGCTCGTGAGCCCCTTCAAACGGAGCTCACGAGCGGACCGACGAACGCTAGTGTGAAAGTAGCCTTAGATAAAAGTAGCCTCAGACTAATTGTGTAGACACAAGCTTCCTGCATCCAGCATGTTTCATATATCTATGGAAGAAACACAGACAGAGGTATAAAAATGACCTACTCAAGGTTTTTAGTAAAACAGTAATGTGGTTATTGAGGTTAAAAAAGGTACAAGTCCATAAAGTTCAACCTATTAAAAATACAACGCTGATCCAGGGGAAAGCAAAAAGCCCCTATGGGTTAATTGTCAATTGTGTCATTTTAGGAGGAGAAAAATTCCTTCCCAATTCTAAATATGTCAATCAGAATAAATCCCTGGATCAACTACCCATCTTCAGTCATCTAATGGCCATATTATATCTTGCAGGAAAGTCAGCTAGAGCTTACTAGAACTTCTTCACATCATTTGGCAGATAGTTCCAAAGTCTCACTGCTCTTGCAGTTAAGAGTTCTTGTCTATAATGACGTAGAAACCTTCATTTAATGGATGTAGTGGATGCCTGCTTGTCATGATTAAATGCTTAGGCATAAAAAGATCATTAGATCTCCATAATTACCTTTTGATAAGTTAGTACACAATGTGAAGGTCACCTTTCTTTGTTTGCAAATTTTCCATTTTAGGTATCCTACTTCTGGGATCCACAGTGATCAGCTGTAATCTCTTGGAGAAACCAGCAGCAAATATTCAATGTCCATGCAACGGCATGCCAGGGAAAATTAAAGAGGTATTTCAGCTTTTATATAGTTTTTTAATTTATTGGTTTATATAATAGGACATCATACAATTTTCGAATATACATGTATTTAAAATTCTGCATACATACATTTCTTATATCAGGCAGTTCAGACTTATATGCAGTAGAAAGGTATAGCCTATGTATCAGTCCTGTGTAATGTATCCATGGCCTTACTGAAATATGGCATAAGTCATGTTACATGAGCAATGTTAGGCTACATGCACACAACAGTGAAAAAAAAACTGACATTTTTAATGGACTTTTATTTCACTGATGCCTTTCTGAGAAACGGACGTTAAAAAATAGACCCTTTCAATTGTATGGGGCAGTCTGTCAGTGAAAAATGGACAAGATAGAACATGTTCTATTTTGTGATGTCCATTTTTCACTGCAGTGTGAATAACCTCATAGACTACCATTGGTATTAAAACAGACGTGTGATGGCCGTTAAAAAAACGTCCATCACATGTCCATTTTTCACTGTCGTGTGCATGTAGCCTTATATGACAAATATGTGATTGCTCAGCACTAGTGTTGATCGAGCACCAAAGTGCTCGGGTGTTCGGGTGCTTAGGTCAAACACCTTGGGATGCTCGGGTGCTCTACTGAGCACCCGAGCACAATAGAAGTCAATGGGAGAACCCGAGCATTAAACCAGGCATCCCCTGCTCTGAAGAGGGGAGGGTGTCTGGCTCATAAGAAAAGGTCAGAAATTGATGGAAACACCACCGAAATGGTTCGGAAACAGCATGGGGAGGATGTCTGGATGCATTATTCGGCCGAATACCGCCATGTGCCGAGCATCAAGATGCTGGAGCCGAACTGGTGTTCGGTCGAGCATGCTCGATCAACAGTACTCAGCACACATTCATATGATAAGTAAATAGGACTAGGGATGGAATGATTTGTATAGTGGTTATTACAGTAACTACATTACTGTGTGTACTTACATGGGTAGCTGTTTTTAGGTGACTTGTAATGGCTACCTGTCTCTAGGTGATGTCATGTTGTTAATAACATTAAGTGTTAAAAAAACACAACACATGCATATACTGTATATACTGGCGTATAAGACTACTTTTGAGCCCTAGAAAATATTTTCTAGAGTGGGGGGTCGTCTTATACGCCGGATATGGCGGGCGCTGCAGTGCCGGGACGCCCGAATTATCAACAGAGAGAGCCCAGGCTATTGCCTTGTATCCCCAGCAGCTGAGAGCTGCGATGTAACCCACGGCATATGCCCCCCCTGCGCTGTACCTTGTATACCGCCCCCTGCTCTGTACCTTGTATGCCTCCCCCCTGCTCTGTACCTTGTATGCTCCTTGTACCGCCATCCTCACGGCCGCTCGCATCTCGCTCCTACGCATGTGCGAGATTTCATGCGGCGAGCGTGGATACACGGAATCCTCACGGCCGCTCGCATCTCGCTCCTGCGCATGTGCGAGATCTCCGTGCGGCGTATCTAAGTGCGGCGCAGATGTGCATATGTGAATGTGAATATGAAGAATAACATAACAAAAACATGTTCAGGGTATAGGTGGCACATGTTTAGGGTCTGGGAGGCAGGGAGGGAGGACAAGGAAGGTGGTGGGATGCAGGGATGGTGGTGATACCATGGGATGGCGGTGGTACCTAGGGATGGTGGTGGGATGCAGGGATGGCAGTGGTATCTAGGGATGGTGGTGGGATGCAGGGATGGTGGTGGGATTCAGGGATGGCAGTGGTACCCAGGGATGGTGGTGGGATTCAGGGATGGCAGAGGTACCCAGGGATGGTGGTGGGATGCAGTAATGTACTGCTGTGTGTTGGAAAAGGGGTAGTCTTATACGGCGAGTATATCCCAAACTCTATATTTTCAGTGTAAAAGTTGGGGGTCGTCTTATACGCCCAGTCGTCTTATACGCCGGCATATACGGTATGTTTCTACACAGACACTGACAGACTTGATGAGATGCTATAGGTGGTAATACTATATATACCTGTCACGGATGGTGTTGCAGGAAACTAGAAGTCACAAATAAAGATCCAACTGACTTGATCCCAAACTAAGGAACATATGGGTGAGCCCTATAAAAGCCGTAGAGCTCTCCCTGACTGCTCAGCCCATGCAAAGATCTTAATGATAGAAAATTGCATGCCCTCGTACGTAGACTGAGTGACACCTGAAAACCTTACAATAGTGAGGGGACACGACCACCGGCTCCCTGCACTTAATACAGAGGGAGTCAGGGTCACCTAGAATCAAGCCAACAGGAAAACACAAATAAAGGAAAAGACTTATCTGAGGAACCAGCAGTTGCAGCATCTAGCAGTGAGCACAATCCAGGAAGTTGTATAAACCGCAAAGTGATGCAGTATGGGAGGGGATATAAAGGGATGCAATCAGTGCAACTAGATGACAGCTGAGAGAGGGAAACAAGATGACAAAACAAAACCAAAAGAAAAGAACCTCAAGCAAGAGGTACTGAAGAACGTCTGTCAGAGCTTCTCAGAGATCTGGCGGTGACAGTACCCCTCCTTCTACGAGTGGACTCTCAGAGCCCACCTTCTCTGGATAGGATCTATGGAAAGCCCTGATGAGACGAGTGGCCTTAATGTCCGCCACTGGGACCCACATCCTTTCCTCAGGACCATAACCCTCCCAATGAACGAGGTACTGGAGAGAACCGCAGATAATGCGAGAATCCACAATCCTAGACACCTGAAATTCAAGATTACCATCAACCACAATTGGAGGAGGAGGCAAAGAGGAGGGTACAGTGGGTTGGACATAAGGTTTTAATAGGGACTTGTCAAAAACATTATGGATCTTCCAAGTCTGAGGAAGATCAAGACGAAAGGCAACGGGATGGATGACAGACAAGATCTTGTAAGGCCCAATAAACTTAGGACCCAACTTCCAGGAGGGAACCTTAAATTTTATATTCTTAGTAGACAACCACACCAGATCACCCACATTCAGGTCCGGACCAGGCACACGTCTCTTATCCGCCACACGCTTATATCTCTCACTCATCCTCTTCAGATTACCCTGAATCGTTTGCCAAATAAATGACAAAGACGAGGAAAATCTCTCCTCATCAGGTAAACCAGAAGACCCCTCTCCAAACTCCGGATGAAACCCATATGCACCAAAAAATGGTGACTTATCCGATGACTTCTGGCGACAGTTATTTAAAGCAAACTCAGCAAGGGACAAAAAAGAACACCAATCCTCCTGATTCTCAGTCACAAAACAGCGCAGATATGTCTCCAGATTCTGATTGACACGTTCTGTCTGGCCATTCGACTGCGGGTGAAAAGCAGAAGAGAACGACAACCAACCCCCCAAGCGAGAACAGAAGGCCTTCCAGAATCGGAAACAAACTGCGTGCCCCTATCCGAGACTATGTCTGAAGGAATGCCATGCAGTTTGACAATGTGATCAACAAATGCCTCCGCCAGCATTTTAGCACTGGGTAACCCAGGAAAAGGAATGAAAAGCGCAATTTTTCTAAAACAGTCTACTACTACCAAAATCACAGTCTTCCCCGAGGAACGAGGCAGGTCTGTAATGAAGTCCAATGGACAGATGCGTCCAAGGACGGGAAGGAATGGGTAACGGGAGGAGAGGACCCGATGGCCGTGAACGAGGGACCTTGGCACGAGCGCAGGTCTCGCAGGCTGCCACAAAACCCTCAACCGTCTTACGAAGAGCCGGCAACCAGATTCTCCGAGCAATGAGATCCACTGTGGCTCTGCTACCCGGATGCCCAGCAAGGATAGTATCGTGATGCTCCTTAAAAACCTTGAGTCGTAAAGCGAGAGGCGCAAACAACCTCCCAGGAGGACAAAGATCAGGAGCCTCTGCCTGGGCTGCCTGAACCTCTGCCTCCAAATCAGGGTAAAGAGCAGGGACGACCACCGCTTCAGCCAAAATGGGACCCGGGTCTTCAAAGTTCCCCCCTCCCGGAAAACAACATGACAGGGCATCGGCCTTCACATTTTTAACCCCAGGACGGAACGTGACAACAAAATTAAACCTGGAAATAATAAAGACCATCTGGCCTGTCTCGGTTTCAGACGCTTGGCTGATTCCAAGTAGGCCAGATTCTTATGGTCGGTAAACACGGTAATAGGGTGTCTGACTCCCTCTAGCCAATGGCGCCATTCCAAAGATAATTTGATGGCCAACAATTCTCTATCTCCCACATCGTAATTTCTCTCTGCGGAGGAGAGCATCATTGAGAAAAAGGCACACGGTCGCCATTTGGCAGGATAGGGACCCTGAGACAAGACCGCACCCACACCCACCTCAGAAGCGTCCACCTCAACAATGAAAGGTAGAGAGACATCAGGTTGTACCAAGATGGGAGCGGAAGCAAAACTCTCTTTGATACTAGAAAAGGCCTTACGCACATCTACCGACCAGGAGGAAAAATCTACCCCCTTTTTAGTTATATCAGTGAGTGGCTTAACAACAGAGGAATAATTCATAATGAACTTCCTGTAATAATTGGCAAGACCCAAAAAGCGCATCAGCGCCTTCTGATTCTCAGGAAGCTCCCAATCAAGCACAGCGCGGACCTTCTCAGGGTCCATGCGAAAACCAGAAGCGGAGAGAAGAAAACCCAGAAATTGAATTTCTGGAACCGCAAACACACATTTTTCCAGTTTAGCGTACAATTTATTCTCCCGCAGAATGAGCAGGACCTGACGTAGGTGGTCCCTATGAGTTTTGAAATCAGGAGAAAAAATTAAAATGTCATCTAGATACACTAGTACAAATTTCCCCATTACATGATAAAATGTTGCTGTTCACAAAATGTTGGAAGACGGCTGGAGCATTCATCAAACCAAAAGGCATAACCAAATTCTCGAAGTGACCCTCAGGGGTATTGAAGGCTGTCTTCCATTCGTCCCCTTCCCTGACCCTGATCAGGTTGTATGCCCCTCTTAAATCCAACTTAGAAAAAACTTCAGCTCCAACAATCTGGTTAAACGGGTCCGGGATCAGAGGAAGCGGAAAAGGGTCACAAATTGTGATACTGTTCAGCTCCCTGAAATCCAGACATGGTCTTAAAGAACCATCTTTTTTCTTAACAAAAAATAAACCAGCGGCAACAGGTGACTTCGAGGGTCGGATGTGTCCCTTTGCCAGGCTCTCAGAGATATACGTACTGTAGGAGAGTCCCCCGGAATAATAATGGACGGACGATACGTGCCACCAGAGGTCCTGGCCTCGGTGGAGTAAGAACCGGATCATTGCGGTTACAGCGGCGAATGCTGCTGGCGCAGCGTGTCCGGGCCGGTTCTTACAGTTCTCCACGGCCAGCCCAGGTTTTTGGTGGAGCTGGGCCTTTAAAGAACCCAGCCTGCTGATGATGGGGGTGGGGTGTGTCTTGCTGTGCTGGAGATTTACACAGACAGAGTGAGTGCTGGTGAAGGAGAGTCTGGGCGCAGCACACATTGAAGGATAGCCCTGGGACCTGTGGTGCTACGAGCCGAAGGGGCTCTGGCCTGAGGGAGACAAAGGCAGATAGCCTAGAAGCCTGCAGAACTGCTGTGGTCTGTCCAAAACAAGGTGACTCAAACCTGCTGTTTATTTTCTATGGAAGGACTTTTGTTCTATGCACTATGTGGATATGCACCTGTGTGGTCTGCACATTGCCTGTTATGCCGTTGGTGTGAATAAAGTCACAGTGTATCACAAAGACTGTCTATGATTGCCTCAATACTGCCGCCGCTACCGTAGCCTACCACGAGCACATCCCCACAATTGGTGGCTTGGAGCGGGCATTCCTGCAGTGAGGCAGGCCTGAGGCAAAAGTTGTGTTGGACTGCATGTCATATATCAGGCCTGCAAGTTTTATGGTTCCTGACAAGATGGAGGAGGCCATTAAGCACCTGATTCAGAGTAATGTACAGCAGCAACAGGCATTGCAGGCTCAGAGGGAAAGTAATGAGCTACAGCAAAAAAGACATGAGGAGGCTATGTGTGCACAGCAGCAAACAAACACTCTCCTAATGCAGCAGCTGGTAGCCATGCAAGAGTCGGTGCGAACATCCCTGCAAGGAGTTTCAACTGCGACAACCCCGACTGTGTCTACCGCCAGGGACAAAGTCCGATCCGCCCTGAGGAAAATGGGTCCGGGAGATGATATAGAGGCATTCCTGATGGTATTCGAAAGAACCGCGGAGCAAGAGAGGCTGCCGTTGGAGCAGTGGGCCGAGGTGGTGGCGCCTTTTCTGGTGGGGGACGCACAAAAGGCCTATTTTGACCTCAGCTGCGATGAGGCCAAGGACTATGAGAGGCTAAAAGCTGAGGTGTTGGCCAGGTTGGGGGTAAACACCTATGTGCGAGCGCACAGGGTGTATCAGTGGGTGTTTGCCGAGTCCCGACCCTCCCGGTCACAAGCCTATGACTTACTTCACCTAGTAAAAAAATGGCTTCAGCCTGAAATATTGAGCCCTTCTCAGATGGTTGAAAGGGTCGTGGTCGACAGGTTCGTGCGTACCCTCCCGAGAGCCATACAGCACTGGGTGGGACAAGGCGATCCAGGCAACCTGGAACAACTGGTTAGCCTGGTGGAGAGGTATATGGCCACTCAGGATTTGGGGCGGGACTCAGCGGTACTACCGAAGTCACGTCAGCCCCCGTTGCCGACCCGGGATCCTGAAAAAGGGATCCCACCACATAAGGAGGGGAGTGGCTCTCCAGTCCGTGGGAGGAATACCCTGGGGAGGAGGGAGGCTGCGAGGATCAGATGTTGGCATTGTCAGGACTGGGGACATGTGGCATCCAACTGCCCTAGGGCATCCGAACCCATGGACTGCGGGTTCGCTCGCCGGTCCTCTTTTTATGCCCAACCGGTGTATATAGCTGACCCCCTGCTGGCGGCGGACAACCCTCCGGTGTGTGATGTCGTTGTTAATGGACACTCCGTGCAGGCCCTGCTGGACTCTGGGAGCCTGGTAACTCTGGTCCATGAGTCGCTGGTAACGGAAAAACTCCCAGAAAAGCGAACCCTTACCATTGTCTGTATACATGGGGATCGCAGGGAGTATCCCACCACTAAGGTTACCCTGGCAGTGTGTGGAAAGGAGGTACCACATGTCGTCGGGGTGGGGAGACGGCTCCCTTATGCCGCAATATTGGGGAGGGACTTTCCCCTGTTCTGGACTTTGTGGAGGAACGGGTTGCCTACCTATGGGGAAGGAAAATGTCCAGGTCCCGAGCCCGAGGACCCCGAGGCAGGGGCCCCAGCTGTAGGGGTCACCGTAGAGGAGGTAGAGTGTAACCCTGACCGGTTTCCCCTAGAAGTATTGGCGGGTGAGACAGTAGAAAGTTCGTCCATCCTGGATCTGGAGGTACCCCGAGAAACCTTTGGGACCGCACAGCTCCAGGATTCGACGTTATTGCGGGCTAGAGAAGGTGTGTCGGTGGTTAATGGTGTTGCCCAGCGTCCCGGCGCCGATACCGTATTTCCTCACCTGGCCTATAACCAGGACCTGTTATATAGGGTAGACAAGGTGAGGCAGGAGGTGGTGGAACAACTGGTGGTGCCCCAGCCTTACCGGCGAATGGTCTTGGATTTAGCGCATGCGCATGTGTTGGGTGGTCATCTGGGGGTTAAGAAAACGCTGGAGCGAATTCTACAACGGTTGTATTGGCCTGGGATATATGAGGAAGTCCGGAGGTTCTGTCAGTCCTGTCCAGTGTGTCAGCTGACTAGCCCCCAACCTCAGTATCGCAGTCCACTGGTACCTATGCCCATTATAGAGGTGCCCTTCGAAAGGATCGCCATGGATCTGGTAGGCCCCATTATTAAGTCAGCCTGAGGTCACCAACACATCCTGGTAGTGTTAGACTATGCCACTCGCTATCCGGAGGCGGTCCCATTGCGCCATACGTCGGCCAAGGTAATAGCTAAAGAGCTCATGAGTATGTTTGCCCGGGTGGGGATACCAAAGGAGATTCTGACGGACCAGGGGTCACCCTTTATGTCCAAAATAACAAAGGAATTGTGTAAGCTATTAAATATTAAACACCTGCACACGTCCGTCTACCATCCCCAAACCGATGGGTTAGTAGAACGATTTAATAAGACCCTGAAGTCCATGCTAAAAAGAGTCGTGGCTAAGGACGGGAGGGATTGGGACTTACTGTTGCCCTATGTTTTGTTTGCGGTACGGGAGGTGCCCCAGGCGTCCACGGGGTTCTCGCCCTTTGAGTTGTTATATGGGCGACATCCCCGTGGGCTACTGGATATCGCTAAGGAAGCATGGGAGCAACAGCCTACGCCTCATAAAAGTGTGATAGAGCACATAGGAAAAATGCAGGACCGAATAGGGGTCGTGTTGCCGATCGTCCGTGAGCACATGGAAGCGGCACAACTGGCCCAGAGTCGGGTATATAACCGAACCGCCCGGGTAAGGACATTTCACCCGGGGGACCGAGTTCTTGTACTTGTGCCCACGGTCGAGAGTAAAAACTTGGCCCGGTGGCAAGGACCCTCTGAAGTTAAGGAGAAGGTGGGCCCAGTTGATTACAGGATATACCAGCCAGGGAGGCGGAAGCCCGAACAGGTATATCATGTGAATCTACTAAAACCTTGGAGAGACAGAGAGAATTTGTTTGCAGACAGCCCGCCCTCTGTCGGGACGTCAGGGAGTGACCCGGGGTCACCAGGTGTTCCGGAGAACGCCGCTGGGGTGACGATAGGGGACGGACTGTCGACAAAACAAGCACAAGAGGTGAAAGAATTTGTTAGTCGGAATAGGGACGTATTCTCTGACCTTCCTGGACGTACCACCTTGATCGAGCATGACATTGTCACCGAGCCCCGGGTGAAAGTCCGCCTAAGACCATACCGAGTACCGGAGGCTCGGCGACAGGCCATTTCGCAGGAGGTAAGATCGATGCTACGTCTAGGGGTCATAGAAGAGTCAAAGAGCGAGTGGGCTAGCCCGATTGTCCTTATTCCCAAACCGGATGGTTCATTACGGTTCTGTAATGATTTTAGGAAATTGAATGAGGTATCAAAATTTGACGCCTATCCCATGCCTCGGGTAGACGAGTTGATAGAGCGGCTGGGAAAAGCCCGGTATTTTTCGATCCTAGATCTCACGAAGGGCTACTGGCAGGTACCTCTGACGGAGGCGGCAAAGGAGAAGACGGCCTTTGTCACCCCGGAGGGGCTTTTTCAGTATAGGGTGTTGCCTTTTGGGTTGCATGGCGCTCCGGCTACGTTCCAGCGTCTGATGGATGTCGTCCTCAAGCCCCATCACCAGTATACCTCTGCGTATCTGGATGATATAGTCGTGTTTAGCCCAGACTGGGAGGGTCATTTGTCAAAACTTCAGGCGGTGATAGATTCTCTAAGGAAGGCGGGTTAACTGCCAACCCAAAAAAATGCTCGGTGGGACTAGAGGAAGCTCGCTATTTGGGGTATGTGATTGGACGCGGAGTCATTAGGCCCCAAGTGAATAAAGTTGAAGCAATCCGGAATTGGCCCAGGCCTCGTACGTCCAAGCAAGTACGGTCATTTTTGGGCCTGATTGGGTACTACATGAGGTTCATTCCCCATTTTGCCACCTTGGCAGCCCCGTTAACCGGCCTCTTGAAGGGTAGAAAGTCGGTGATGGTTCGCTGGGGGGAGAAGGAGGAGGAGGCGTTCTCCCGTTTGAAGTCGGCCCTATGTGAGTCCCCAGTTCTGGTGACGCCCGACTTCAAGCGGGAGTTTGTAGTTCAAACAGATGCCTCGGGAGTAGGACTAGGGGCTGTGCTTTCCCAAGAGCTCAACGGGGAAGAGCACCCCGTGGTTTTTCTAAGCCGCAAGCTTACCCCAGCAGAAACCCGGAATAGCATTGTGGAGAGAGAGTGCCTCGCCATCAAGTGGGCACTCGAGTCTCTCAGATATTTCCTTCTGGGGAGAAGGTTCCGTCTGGTGACCGACCACTCCCCTCTCCAGTGGATGAGTCGGGCTAAGGAGGGGAGCGCTCGGGTTACCAGGTGGTTCTTGTCCCTCCAGAACTTTAAGTTCACTGTTGAGCACAGGGCCGGCCGCTTACAGGGGAACGCAGATGCCCTGTCCCGGGTACACTGCTGTGCGTGTGTTCACCCCCTCAGGCTTGAACGGTATGTTCAAGCCCTCAGGGGTGAACAAAGGGGGGGGGGATATGTAGGAGAGTCCCCGGAATAATAATGGACGGACGATACGTGCCACCAGAGGTCCTGGCCTCGGTGGAGTAAGAACCGGATCATTGCGGTTACAGCGGCGAATGCTGCTGGCTCAGCGTGTCCGGGCCGGTTCTTACTGTTCTCCACGGCCAGCCCAGGTTTTTGGTGGAGCTGGGCCTTTAAAGAACCCAGCCTGCTGATGATGGGGGTGGGGTGTGTCTTGCTGTGCTGGAGATTTACACAGACAGAGTGAGTGCTGGTGAAGGAGAGTCTGGGCGCAGCACACATTGAAGGATAGCCCTGGGACCTGTGGTGCTACGAGCCGAAGGGGCTCTGGCCTGAGGGAGACAAAGGCAGATAGCCTAGAAGCCTGCAGAACTGCTGTGGTCTGTCCAAAACAAGGTGACTCAAACCTGCTGTTTATTTTCTATGGAAGGACTTTTGTTCTATGCACTATGTGGATATGCACCTGTGTGGTCTGCACATTGCCTGT
This sequence comes from Bufo gargarizans, assembly GCF_014858855.1. Lineage (NCBI taxonomy): Eukaryota > Metazoa > Chordata > Amphibia > Anura > Bufonidae > Bufo > Bufo gargarizans. Next base: position 147,471,341 of record NC_058086.1, read on the forward strand.
TATGCCGTTGGTGTGAATAAAGTCACAGTGTATCACAAAGACTGTCTATGATTGCCTCAATACTGCCGCCGCTACCGTAGCCTACCACGAGCACATCCCCACAGTACACATAGCGACCCTTTCAGGTTGGGAGAGATTGTATAAAAGAGATTTAGGCAGCTTGGCGCCTGGGATGAGATTAATAGGGCAATGTCATGGAACCATGAACCAGACGTACAACAAGAGATAAGTGGAAATAAGAAGGCTTTATTGAAAATCAAGCTGTAAGCAAAAGTCCAAACGGATGGCTAAACCGAAGCAGGGTCTTGCGTAGTCAGACGAAGCCTGGATCAGGAACCAGAAGGGTAGTCAGACGAAGCCTGGATCAGGAACCAGCAGGGTAGTCAGACGAAGCCAGGATCAGGAACCAACGGGGTAGTCAGACGAGGCCAGGATCAGGAACCAGAAGCAGCAGCAGTCTTAGAAGCATGTGAACACAGGAGGACCAAGCAAGGAACTGAAGCCACAGACCTCCTATATATATGAGCTAGGCATCCAGCTCCTCCCAGTGGGAAGGAGAAGCCGCAGGGTGGGAGGCTACAAGAAACCCAGAAACCAAGATGGCCGCCAGCACATGTCAAACGAAGGAGAACAGTAAGAAGGTAAGACCATGACAGTACCTCCCCCTCAAGGGCCCCTCCTCCGCGGAGTAAGGAACGGTTTCTGAGGGAAGCGTGCGTGGAAGGCTCGGAGCAAAGCAGGAGCATGGACATCTGCGGAGGGAACCCAGGAACGCTCCTCTAGACCATAACCACGCCAATGGACCAAAAACTGCAACCGACCGCGGACCAGGCGTGAGTCCAGGATATTGCTCACCTCATATTCCTCACGATTGCCCACTTGGACCGGACGGGGCCGAGGAACCGAGGAAGTGAAATGATTACACACCAATGGCTTCAACAGGGAGACATGAAACACGTTGGAGATCCGCATGCCAGGAGGAAGCGCAAGGGCATAGGCTACCGGGTTTACCCTGCGAAGCACTCGGAAAGGACCAACAAAGCGAGGCGCCAGCTTGGGAGTGGGCACTCGAAGGTTGAGGTTGCGGGTGGACAACCATACACGGTCTCCGACCTGGTAGGAAGGAGCGGGCGCTCGTCTGCGATCAGCCTGGAGTCTCTGGCGCTGCGCAGAGACCTCAAGGGACCTCTGGATCTGTACCCAAGAAGCACGTAGGACGGAAAAGTGATCCTCCACAGCCGGAATATCCTGGGGAGAGAATACCTCCGGTAACACGGCAGGTTGGAACCCATAATTGGCCATGAAGGGAGACGTCCCAGAGAAAGAGTTCACCGCCGTGTTCCTGGCAAACTCAGCCCAAGGCAGGAGGTCAACCCAATTGTCTTGGTGATCGGAGACATAGCAACGAAGGAATTGCTCCAAGGCCTGATTGGATCGTTCTGCGGCCCCATTGGACTGAGGGTGGTAGGCCGAGGAGAAAGAGAGATGAATCCCCAACTGGGAGCAAAAGGCGCACCAGAACCTGGACACAAACTGACTCCCCCGATCCGACACAATCTCCTTGGGCAAACCGTGCAACCGGAAGACCTCCCTGGCGAAAATCGTGGCCAACTCTTGTGCAGAGGGTAACTTCTTGAGAGGAACACAGTGGCACATTTTGGAAAACCGATCCACAATCATGAGAATGACCGTATGGCCTCGGGATGCAGGGAGGTCCACAATGAAATCCATCCCCAGGTGTGACCATGGGCGCTCCCCGGTGGCTATGGGTTGCAAAAGGCCCAACGGAAGGTGCCGAGGGGACTTACTCTGGGCACAAACGGAGCATGCCGCTACATATGCGGCGATGTCGGAACGTAGAGAAGGCCACCAGAACAGACGTGAAACAGCCCAGGACAGCTGATTCTTTCCAGGATGCCCCGCGGCCTTGGAGTTATGGTAGGTTCGCAACAACCGAGTGCGCAACTCCTCAGGCACAAAACACCTGCCGTTGGGTCTCCCAGAGGGAGCACCAGATTGAGCCGCCAAAATCTGCTCACCCAGGGGAGAGGTCAGGCTGGTGCGAATGGCGGCCAGGATCTGATTCGGAGGTATGACCGAAGTCGGAATCGACTCCTCCCCGGACAGCTCGGAGTACTGCCGTGATAAGGCATCCGCTCTGATGTTTTTGGAACCGGGTAGGTAGGAGACCACGTAATTAAAACGTGACAGGAACAGAGCCCATCTGGCCTGACGTGGTGTCAATCTCTTGGCCTCAGAAAGGTAGGTCAGATTCTTGTGGTCCGTCAGGATGAGAACCGGAACCACCGAACCCTCGAGCAAGTGCCTCCATTCTTTAAGGGCCTGCACGATGGCCAATAACTCCCTGTCACCAATCTGATAGTTGCACTCCGCGGAAGACAGTTTCCGGGAGTAAAACCCACAAGGAAGCAGAGGACCCTCTGGTGTTCTACGCTGAGACAGAAGGGCGCCTACTCCCGTCTCAGAGGCGTCCACCTCGAGGACAAAGGGCAACCCAGGGTTGGGATGCGACAGAATCGGAGCCGACACAAAGGCGGACTTTAGAGCCTCAAAAGCTCGGATAGCCTCGAGCGGCCAGACCTGGAAATTACTGCCCTTCCTGGTCAGATCCGTGAGAGGCTTGGCTAGCATGGAAAAGTCCCTGATGAACTTCCGATAATAATTGGCGAAGCCCAAAAAGCGCTGCAGGGCACGGAGACCACTGGGCTGGGGCCACTGTAAGACAGCCGAAACCTTCTCAGGATCCATGGAGAACCCCTCAGCGGAAATGATGTAACCTAAGAAGGTTACCTGGGATCGGTGAAATTCGCATTTCTCAAGCTTACCGAACAGCCTGTTCTCTCGTAACCGTTGCAACACTCGTCTGACATCCATAATGTGGGCCTCCATGGATTCAGAATATACCAAGATGTCATCCAAATAGACCACCACACACTGCTGCAACAGGTCACGGAAAACATCGTTGATGAATTCCTGGAAGACTGCGGGCGCATTGCACAACCCAAAGGGCATAACCAAGGATTCATAATGACCGGTCCTGGTGTTAAACGCGGTCTTCCACTCATCGCCCGCCTTGATCCTTACCAGGTTATATGCCGCCCTCAGGTCGAGTTTGGTAAAGACCGTGGCCCCTTTGAGGCGATCGAACAGCTCGGAAATCAAGGGTATCAGGTAAGCGTTCTTGATCGTGATGCGATTGAGACCCCTGTAATCGATGCAAGGCCTCAACTCACCGCCCTTCTTTTTCACAAAGAAAAATCCAGCCCCTGCCGGGGACGAGGATTTGCGAATGTGTCCGCGTGAAAGCGCCTCCCTCACGTACTCCTCCATGGCCTCATTCTCCGCTACCGACAGTGGATAGACTTTGCCACGAGGAGGAACGGCACCAGATTGTAACTCTATGGCACAATCGTATGGGCGGTGCGGAGGTAGGGCAACCGCGCGCACCTTATCGAATACATCCCGGTACTCTTCATATTTAGGAGGCAACAGAGAGTCCGAGGAAGTACACAGCAACTTGACAGGCCCATGGATGCAACTAGCCCCACACTGCGGTGACCACGAGAGGATCTCGGCCGATCTCCAATCGAAAGTCGGATTATGCTTCTGGAGCCAGGGGTACCCCAAGACCACCGAGTAGTGTGGAGACGAAATCACCTGGAGACAGACCGACTCTCTGTGAACGGCACCAATGGCTATCCCCACTGGAAGGGTCTCATGAGTCACGTGTGGCGGCAGAAGGGGTCTGCCGTCTATCGCCTCAAGAGCCAGTGGGGAACCTCGAGGCTGCAGAGGAATGGAATTGGCGGCAGCGAACACACTATCAATGAACAAACCACCAGCACCAGAGTCCACCAACGCCTGGGTCGTCACCGAGCCCCCGACCCAGGAGAGGACAACAGTGATCAGTGGTTTGTCAACACGGGAAACCGGGGACGAGGAGACTCCACCCAAGATCTGCCCCCGACAGGATCTCAGGTGCGAGCGTTTCCCGGACGGTTCGGACATGCCAACCGAAAATGCCCACCGAGACCACAGTACATGCATCGGCCCTCGCGTCTCCGGAGTACCCTCTCCCCCTCGGACAGGCGAGCAAACCCCAGCTGCATGGGTTCACCCCCAGACAAGTCATCCCCAGGAGGCGTGGGAGGAGAGGGAGGCACGGGTGGGACAGCAAACGTAGGCGCCAATCTGTTAGAAGACCTCCGCAGGCTCTCCTTAAAGGAAGGTCTCTCCCTGAGTCTGGTGTCAATCAAAATCAGGAAAGAAATAAGAGACTCGAGCTCCACTGGTAGGTCCTTAGCTGCAACCTCATCCTTCAAGGCATCCGAGAGACCATGAGAGAAAGCAGCGACCAGAGCCTCATTATTCCAGCCCACCTCTGCTGCCAGGGTACGAAACTCAATGGCGTATTCAGCTACGGATCGTGAACCCTGTCTGATGGACATAAGGAGCTTCGCAGCAGAGGCAGCACGAGCCGGCACATCGAATACCTTCCGAAGAGAAGCAACAAAACCGGAAAACTCGGCAACCACCGGATTGTTGTTCTCCCATAAAGGGCTGGCCCAGGCCAAGGCCTTGTCCGAGAGCAGCGAGATCAAGAAGCCCACCTTTGATCTCTCAGTAGGAAAGGCATATGGCAGCAACTCGAAATAAATGCCCACCTGGTTAAGGAAACCTTGGCACTGAGTTGGCTCTCCCCCAAAGCGCTGTGGAAGGGGGGCAGAACCGGTCATACCCCGAGACACCGCAGGCGCAGCAACAGGTGTCGGGGTAGACTCTGGCGCAACAACCGGAGCGGCAGTAGGAGCGGGCCCAGGAGCGACAACCGACCCATCGGCAACGGAAGCGAAATGAGCCGTGCGTTCAAGCAGGGTTTGCAACGCCACAGCGAACCGACCCAACAGGTGATCCTGCTGATCAAGTCTGGCAACCAGCGTAGGTAGCGAGGATGGCCCTGTACCGTCAGAATTCATGGCTTGGTCCTAATGTCATGGAACCATGAACCAGACGTACAACAAGAGATAAGTGGAAATAAGAAGGCTTTATTGAAAATCAAGCTGTAAGCAAAAGTCCAAACGGATGGCTAAACCGAAGCAGGGTCTTGCGTAGACAGAGGTCAGGAACCAGAAGGGTAGTCAGACGAAGCCTGGATCAGGAACCAGCAGGGTAGTCAGACGAAGCCAGGATCAGGAACCAACGGGGTAGTCAGACGAGGCCAGGATCAGGAACCAGAAGCAGCAGCAGTCTTAGAAGCATGTGAACACAGGAGGACCAAGCAAGGAACTGAAGCCACAGACCTCCTATATATATGAGCTAGGCATCCAGCTCCTCCCAGTGGGAAGGAGAAGCCGCAGGGTGGGAGGCTACAAGAAACCCAGAAACCAAGATGGCCGCCAGCACATGTCAAACGAAGGAGAACAGTAAGAAGGTAAGACCATGACAGGCAATCGTACTCCTGATGAGGGGGCAGCTCCTGGACACCACTCTCTGAAAACACATCCGAAAATTCAGAGAGAAAAGATGGTACAGTCTTGGTGGAAACCTCCGAAAGAGATGCCGAGAGGCAATTCTCTGCGCAAAAGTCACTCCAACCATTTATTTGCCTTGCTTGCCAATCAATGGTGGGGTTATGTTTAGTGAGCCAGGGTAGCCCCAACACTAGAGGAGTAGGTAATCCGCTTAAGACGAAACAAGACACATCCTCAACATGAGCATCACCCACAGTCAAACGGATATTGTGAACTATGCCCTTTAACGATTTTTGAGAAAGTGGAGCGGAATCGATAGCAAAAACAGGTATATCCTTTCCCAAACTGCATACCTGGAAAACATGTGTTATAGAAAATTGACTATCAATGAGATTGACAGCTGCTCCACTATCTACAAAAATCTCACAATGTTCTTGCTCTCTAGCGCCACCCTGGCAGGCAGGACAAAATGGGAACTACAAGCAAATTGAAAACCTTCAATTTCCGCATCAACCTTGCCAATAGTAACAGATGGAATGTTTTTAGAGGATTTTTTTCTTTTTGTTTCTTTATTACCTTCAAAAGACTCCCTGAATCTCCTAGAGGGGCAAACATTTGCCAAATGATTTATACCTCCACAACAGAAAAAAAAACCTCCTCGGAGAGCTGAATCCTCTATAATTAGAGGCAAACAAACCCAGCTGCATGGGCTCCTCCTCAGAGGGGATTGAGAGAGACTGAGAACCCTGCGCATTGAATGAGACAGCCCCACTGTCCTTGGACTGAATATGACAGGAAGGAGTGATCTCTCCTCTCTCTCTAAGACGCCTGTCAATACGAACAGCCTGAGAAATGGCAGACTCCAAGGAGGCAGATCTCTCATGAAAGGCAAATGCATCTTTCAATCCCTCCGAAAGACCATGGCAAAATTGACTTCGGAGTGCAGCATCATTCCAACCAGAATCAGCTGCCCATCTCCGAAATTCTGAACAGCATATCTCTGCGGACTGTTTACCCTGGCACAAAAGACACAGTCTAGATTCAGCCAGAGCAATACGATCCGGATCATCATATATCTGACCCAGGGCTACAAAAAATTCATCCACGGATCGGAGGGGCCATGCCCCCACCGGTAGTGAAAAGGCCCAAGACTGAGCGTTATCCCTGAGCAGCGAGTTGATGATCCCCACCCTCTGATCCTCATCACCAGAGGAATGGGGAAGCAGGCGAAAATGGAGTTTGCAAGCCTCTTCAAAACTAACAAAATTCTCACTACCCCCGGAGAACGTATCCGGAAGCAAGATCTTAGGCTCAGTACAAACATACGCAAAACATATATGTTCTGTTCCTCAATACACTACTATTCTCCTTTTAGATAACTGAGCAATCAACTGAAAGCCAGGTCACAAGATACTTCTAAGGCCTCATGCACACGACAGTTTTTTTTTAAGGTCCGCAAAAACGGGTGGCAGCGGAGAGTACCGATCAGAGTCCCAGTTTAATCGCTGGGGCTCCTATCGGTAACCATGGCAACCAGGACGCTACTGCAGTCCCGGTTGCCATGGTTACTTAGCAATTTGTAGACGCATTATACTTACCTGCGAGCTGCGATGTCTGTGTCCGGCCGGGAGCTCCTCCTACTGGTAAGTGACAGATCATTAAGCAAAGCGCCGCACAGACCTGTCACTTACCAGTAGGAGGAGCTCCCGGCCGGACACAGACATCGCAGCTCGCAGGTAAATATAATGCTTCTACAAAATGCTAAGTAACCATGGCAACCGGGACTGCAGTAGTGTCCTGGTTGCCATGGTTACCGATCGGAGACCCAGCGATTAAACTGGGACTCCGATCGGTACTCTCCGCTGCCACCAATAGTAGGGGGGGAGATTTTAATTAGGAGGGGGAGGGAGGGGGGGCCCACTGGCCACCAATGAGTTAACTACAGGGGAGGGAGGGGGGCCGGCCGCACTGGCCAGCAATGAGTTAACTACAGGGGAGGGAGGGGGGGCCAGCCGCACTGGCCACCAATGAGTTAACTACAGGGGAGGGAGGGGGGGGGGGCAGGCTGCACTGGCCACCAATGAGTTAACTACAGGGGAGGGAGGGGGGGCCAGCCGCGCTGGCCACCAATGAGTTAACTACAGGGGAGGGAGGGGGGGCCGGCCGCACTGGCCACCAATGAGTTAACTACAGGGGAGGGAGGGGGGGCCGGCCACACTGGCCACCATGAGTTAACTACAGGGGAGGAAGGGGGGGGCCGGCCGCACTGGCCACCATGAGTTAACTACAGGGGAGGGAGGGGGGGCGGCCGCACTGGCCACCAATGAGTTAACTACAGGGGAGGGAGGGGGGGGCCGGCCGCACTGGCCACCAATGAGTTAACTACAGGGGAGGGAGGGGGGCCAGCCGCACTGGCCACCAATGAGTTAACTACAGGGGAGGGAGGGGGGGCCGGGCCGCACTGGCCACCAATGTGTTAAATACATTAAATACGGCCACGGACCACGGACGCGGATGCCAATCTTGTGTGCATCCGTGTTTTTTCATGGACCCATTGACTTGAATATGTCCGTGAACCGTTGTCCGTCAAAAAAATAGGACAGGTCATATTTTTTTGATGGACAGGAAACATGGATCACGGATGCGGCTGCAAAACGGTGAAAGTCAATGGGTCCGCGAAAAAAAAACTGAAAACGGCACAACGGCCACGGAGGCACACAACGGTCGTGTGCATGAGGCCTAAGGCTCACATGATGGCTCACATGACTGATACCATGTTTAGTCCTATCCAGCTCTTGCATTTTACAGAACTAAAATGGGCCGGGTAGGGTTGATCATTCTGACAAAAATGATACCCCGATTATGTATTTCTGTGATTCCATTCCCAAGAATAGAATGTTTTATTGATATGTAAATAAACTCACAAAAGCATGGATGGGCTGACCAGAGTCCTTGGATCACCAGTCTGTAACAACTCTACAACTTTAGTCCATCCTTCCCCTCCCCTGTATTGACAGGGCTAGACATCTTGTCTAGCCCTGTCTTCTTGCACTACGCAGTGCCTCGACCTCGGCACATGTACAATGGATATGCTGCTGCTCTCCAAGCAGTGCAGATTTGAACCAAGCAAGCACCAAGCACCATCATTTTGTGAATGTGTTGTGTCTCCTAGTCTCAGTGATTGCTCAGTTGGAATCTGCGCTGGATGGAAAACAACAGCAAATCCATTGCACAAGGCACAGAGCGGACTAAAACTGTAGGGCTGTTACTAACTGGTTCTCCGAGGGCTCTGGTTGACATCTCAGTACTCCAGTAAGCTCATTTACATATCACTAAAACCTTCTGTTTCTCAGAAATGGGTCCACAGAAATACAGTTTATCGTTTTTGTCAGCATGTTCAACCCCAACATGCTGTGTGCCTGGTTTAATAGGGTTGATCATGCTAATAAATGTTCTTTAACCCCTTAAGGACCGAGGACGTACCGGTACGCCCTATTTCCCGAGTCCTTAAGGACCGAGGCTGTACCGGTACGTCCTGACTTAAAATCTGAATTCCGGCGCCGCGGGGGTTAATCGAAACGGGATTTCGGCTGAAATCATTCAGCCGGCATCCCGTAACAACGCAGGGGGGGGTCATTGGACCCCCCCGTATCGGCGATCGCAGAAAACCGCAGGTCAATTCAGACCTGCGGTTTTCTGCGTTTCCGGTCCATTCGGGTGTCCTGTGACCCGATGAACCGGAAAAAGACTGCGATCGGTGGCGTAATTTTACACCACCAATCGCAGTCCGAGGATTTGCAGAGGCGGAGCTGGCCCTGGTGCTGAACGCCGCTGTCCAGGGTGCTGATTGGTGCAGGGGAGAGAGGCGCGAGATTCAAACTTCCTGCGCTCCTCTCTCCCCTCCTCTTCCTGTCCAGCACCCTGACCGTGCAGCATCGTCCAGCACCAGCTCCTGTGTCCCCCTAAATCGGCATCCATCACCCTCCTGCACCCATCGCCACCCAGGTAGGTTAGGGTCAGTGAGGGAGAGGCACCTTTAGGCAGGGATAGAAGGGAAAAGTTAGAAAAAAAAAAAAAAAAAAAAAAGCACATTTATTCCAAACTTTTTTTTTTCAACTTTCAGACCCCAGACCCCCCCTGCCACTTGCCCCCCCCGCATCCCCCCCACCACCAGCCCCCCCCCCCCACCACCAGCCCCCCCCCACCAACCCCCTCCCCCCACCACCAGACCCTTCCCCCACCACCACTTTTTTTTTTTTTCTGCGTGCGCTGACTGGCCGGCACTTTTTAGCGTCCGTCCACTGTTAGCGCATCGCCCGCCCCACCACCCCACCGACCGCTGATCAGCGTTGAACCGCAGATCAGCAAGTTTGAACTTTTTTTTTTTTTTTTTCCTAACACTTTTTTTTGCCTGGACTTTTTAGTACGTGAACACCCGTGCCCCCACACACACGCACATAGAATAAAGGTTTACACGCACGCACATACACACGCACACACACACACCCATGGCCCGCCGGGTGTTCTCGGCCGAGGAGGCATATGCCCAGATTGCCTCCGACTCTGAGAGCCCCAGTGAGGATGAGGATGACCCCACGTTCCTTTTGTCATCCGCATCCTCCTCATCATCATCGGATGACGATGAGCCACCAAGGCAGCGGAGACGCCGCCAGGCGGAGCCAGGGGCCACACATGCTAGGGATCCTGTGGCCCACCCTAGTACGAGCCGCCCTGGGGTTCGTACTGGTTTCCCGGCCCACCAAATAAGTTCACCGGAGCCCCCTGCCGATGAACTTAGCTGGTGTCCCCCAGTGGACTTTGAGCCTGAGATTCCGGATTTCGCTGGCAATCCTGGAATCCAGATTCCCACAGTGGGGTTTACTGAAATAGACTTTTTTAGTTTTTTTTTCAGTAACCCACTGGTGAATTTGATGGTGGAGCAGACGAATCTGTACGCCCAACAGTTCGTCGCTCAAAACCCAGGCTCAGTTTTGGCTAGACCCGGTGGCTGGACGCCGGTCAGTGCAGCCGAAATGAGGACATTTTGGGGCCTCGTGCTGCATATGGGTCTAGTCCAAAAACCCAGTGTCAGGCAATACTGGAGTGGGGACGTCCTGTACCAGACCCCACTGTACAGTATGGTCATGATACGTCACCGGTTTGAGGCCATCCGGAAATGTCTGCATTATTCCGATAATGCAGCATGTCCACCCCGAGGTGATCCTGCCTATGACCGGCTGTACAAGATACGGCCGGTCATCGATCACTTTGGGGCCACATTTCAGCAGGCCTACGTACCTGGAAGGGAGGTCGCGGTTGATGAGTCTCTCGTTGCGTTCAAGGGGAGACTCAGTTTCCGCCAATACATTCCCACAAAGCGGGCGAGGTATGGCGTGAAGCTATACAAAATTTGTGAGAGTACCTCAGGGTACACTTACAAATTTCGTGTGTACGAGGGGCGAGATTCCCGGATTCAACCACCAGAATGTCCCCCCACTCTGGGTGTTACCGGGAAACTCGTGTGGGACCTTATGTACCCACTGCTGGATAAGGGTTACCACTTGTACGTGGACAACTTTTATACCAGCATTCCCTTGTTCAGGTCCCTTGCCGCCAGATCCACGTTCGCTTGTGGGACCGTGCGGAAAAATCAACGCGGCCTCCCTGCCTACCCCCTCCAGGTACCTATCCCCAGGGGTGAGACCCGTGCACTTACCAGTGGAAACCTGTTGCTGGTCAGGTATAAGGACAAGAGGGATGTCCTTATGCTGTCCACAATCCACGGTAACAGCACCACCCCAGTCCCTGTGCGAGGTACCGCGGCAACGGTCCTCAAGCCCGATTGTATCGTCGACTACAATCGGTATATGGGAGGAGTTGATCTCTCTGATCAAGTCCTCACGCCATATAACGCCATGCGCAAAACCCGGGCATGGTACAAAAAAGTTGCGGTCTACATGGTGCAGGTTGCCATGTACAACTCTTTTGTACTATCCCGAAGCGCTGGCAGCACAGGGACATTCCTCCAATTCTATGAGGCAGTCCTCAAAGACCTGATCTTTTCGGACCGGGAAAGAGCAGGCCGGAGTACCTCGGGAACTGGAGGCGCCCGGATCGTCCCTGGCCAACACTTTCCAGGTGTGGTCCCCCATACTGGAAAGAAGGGACGAACCCAAAAAAAGTGCAGAGTGTGTCACAAGAGGGGGATACGGAAGGACACCACAACTCAATGTGACACGTGCCCCGATCATCCGGGCCTCTGCATTATCGATTGCTTCAGGGAGTATCACACTTCCATGGAGTACTAAATTTTTATAATCCCCAACAGTTCACTAGAGAACATAAAACACTATGGCTCTCAGACTTTGGAGACACGAAAACAATTTTTCTTTCCCCAAAAAATATTAGTTTTAGTGCAGGCATCCTCAAACTGCGGCCCTCCAGATGTTGTAAAACTATAACTCCCAGCATGCCCAGACAACCTACAGCCATCATCAGGGCATGGTGGGAATTGTAGTTTTACAACATCTGGAGGGCCGCAGTTTTAGGATGCCTGCTTAGTGTCTCCAAAGTCTGAGAGCCATACATATTGGGCATCGTCGCGTGCGTAAAAGTCGTCGCTATAAAAATAACTTTTTACCAAACGCCTCGGATGAACGGTGTTAAAAATATAAAATAAAAACGGTGCCAAAACACCTATTTTTGGGCAAAATTTAAATTTAAATCCATTTTGCCGGTAATAAAGCAAGGGTTAACAGCCAAACAAAACTAAACATTTATTGCCCCAATTATGTAGTTTGCAGAAACACCCCATATGTGGTCGTAAATGGCTATATAGCCGCACGGCAGGGCATAGAACGAAGGGAACTCCATACGGTTTCTGGAAGGCAGATTTTGATGGACATTTTTTTTTTTTTACACCATGTCCCATTAGAAGCCCCCCCTGATGTAGCCTAGACTAGAAACTCCAAAAAAGTGACCCCATCTAAGAAACTACACCCCTCAAGGTATTCAAAAATTACTTTACAAACTATGTTAACCCTTTAGGTGTTCCACAAAACTAAATAGCGAATGTAGAAACAATTTTAGAATTAAATTTTTTTGTTACATTGCCTCAAAAAAGAGTAATATAGAGCAACCAAAAATCTAATTTACCCCAAAAATTGTCCCAAAACAACAACCACCTTATCCCGTAGTTTCCTAGATGGGGTCACTTTTATGGAGTTTCTACTCTAGGGGTGCATCAGGGGGCTTGAAAGGGTACATGGTGTAAATAAACCAGTCCAGCAAAATCTGCCTTCCAAAAACCGTATGGCGTTCCCCTTCTTCTATGTCCTGCCGTTTAGCCAAACAGTAGTTTACGACCACATTTGGGGTGTTTTTGCAAACTACAGAATCAGGGCAACCCATTTTGAGTTTTGTTTGGCAGTTAACCCTTGTTTTACTCCTGGAAAAAACTGATTATATTGGAAAATTTTCCAAAAAATAGAAATTTCTAAATTGTTTCTCCATCTGCCATTAACTCTTGTGGAACACCTAAAGGGTTAACAAAGTTTGTAAACCCAGTTTTGAATACCTTGAGGGGTGTACTTTCTTAGATGGAGTCACTTTTTTGAAATTTCTATTCTAGGGGTGCAACAGGGGGCTTCAAATGGGACATGGTATAAACAAAACCAGTCCTGCAAAATCTGCCTTCCAAAACCCATATGGTGTTCCCCTCCTTCTATGTGCTACCGTTCGGCCAAACAGTAGTTTACGACCACATATGGGGTGTTTTTGCAAACTACAGAATCAGGGCAACCCATTTTGAGTGTTGTTTGGCAGTTAACCCTTGTTTTACTCCTGGAAAAAATTGATTATATTGGAAAATTTTCCAAAAAATAGAAATTTCAAAATTGTTTCTCCATCTGCCATTAACTCTTGTGGAACACCTAAAGGGTTAACAAAGTTTGTAAACCCAGTTTTGAATACCTTGAGGGGTGTACTTTCTTAGATGGAGTCACTTTTTTGAAATTTCTATTCTAGGGGTGCAACAGGGGGCTTCAAATGGGACATGGTATAAACAAAACCAGTCCTGCAAAATCTGCCTTCCAAAACCCATATGGTGTTCCCCTCCTTCTATGTGCTACCGTTCGGCCAAATAGTAGTTTACGAACCACATATGGGGTGTTTCTGTAAACTACAGAATCAGGGCAACCCATTTTGAGTGTTGTTTGGCAGTTAACCCTTGTTTTACTCCTGGAAAAAATTGATTATATTGGAAAATTTTCCAAAAAATAGAAATTTCAAAATTGTTTCTCCATCTGCCATTAACTCTTGTGGAACACCTAAAGGGTTAACAAAGTTTGTAAACCCAGTTTTGAATACCTTGAGGGGTGTACTTTCTTAGATGGAGTCAATTTTTTGAAATTTCTATTCTAGGGGTGCAACAGGGGGCTTCAAATGGGACATGGTATAAACAAAACCAGTCCTGCAAAATCTGCCTTCCAAAACCCATATGGTGTTCCCCTCCTTCTATGTGCTACCGTTCGGCCAAACAGTAGTTTACAACCACATATGGGGTGTTTCTGCAAACTACAGAATCAGGGCAACCCATTTTGAGTGTTGTTTGGCAGTTAACCCTTGTTTTACTCCTGGAAAAAATTGATTATATTGGAAAATTTTCCAAAAAATAGAAATTTCAAAATTGTTTCTCCATCTGCCATCAACTCTTGTGGAAGACCTAAAGGGTTAATGAAGTTTGAAAAAACAGTTTTGAATACCTTGAGGGGTGTAGTTTCTAGAATGGGGTCATTTTTGGGAGGTTTCTATTATCTAAGCCTCACAATATGACTGCAAACCTGAACTGGTCCATAAAAAGTGGGATTTTGAAGATTTCTCAAAAATTTCAAAATTTGCTTCTAAACTTCTAAGCCTTGTAACATCCCCAAAAAATAAAATATCATTCCCAAAATGCTACAAACATGAAGTAGACATATGGGGAATGTAAAGTCATCACAATTTTTGGGGGTATTACTATGTATTACAGAAGTAGAGAAACTGAAACTTTGAAATTTGCTAATTTTTCAAAATTTTTGGTAAAAAATGTATTTTTTTATGCAAAAAAATTAACTTTTTTGACCCAATTTTAGCAGTGTCATGAAGTACAATATGTGACGAAAAAACAATCTCAGAACGGCCTGGGTAAGTCGAAGCGTTTTAAAGTTATGAGCACTTAAAGTGACACTGGTCAGATTTGCAAAAAATGGCCTGGTCCTTAAGGTGAAAATGAGCCTGGTCCTTAAGGGGTTAAATTAAAAAATATATATTTATCTTTTGCTAGATCTTTTAAGAATATTGACTTTTTTTTAACCAGGAGCTATGGTTGTTTTGCTCTTATATAACAAATTATTATCCTAGAACTATATCTGATATACAGCGCCAGTTGTGATGCTTCATGACCAGAGAGAGGTAAAAGTTTTGTAAAATTGAGAAACAACTGAATGTGAAAACTTAGTACAATGCCCCCTGTGACAAACTCCCCTCTTTTGAGGTTGCCACGAGTGCTTGGAAAGGACTACTTGCCAGCCTCTTACCATATGATTTGATTATGGTCCCATGTTGTATGCACCGGTTTTATGCAATAGCTGCATAGTTATATAAGTTCATGTATTTTGCTGTCTTTTGCTACCATGTGGCTAATGGAGTCTGGCCTCTGTCCTTGGGAGATAAGTGGATCACTTCTCAATTGTCTCCAGGACAAAAGACTGTGTAGAACCGGTTTTGGACAGAAAAGCCATGAGTACAGCCAGGCCAAAGAGACTTGTACTAACTTTTGAATTCCTGGTCTAATTCGTGCCATTTTGGGATGTGTTAAATGTCTATATGTATTGTAAAGGGTGGGACATTGTATGTTTGAGTAAGTGATGTCTGTCCTATTGTCTCCCCGTGTGTATTGGCGATTTCCCTTTGTCCTGAGAGATAATGGAATTACACCTCGGTTGTCTCCAGGACAGATGACATTGTGTATTGTCCTGCCTGGGATAATTATGTTAACCATTGTACCATAATTATATCACAGGCAGAAGGGAGGATGTTATGTGGGTTGTAACCTTTGTGTTATTGGTTAATGTATGTTTGTTGTGGGTGCTCCCTTGCATGGGAGCAGGGGATAAAAGATATAGTATTTTTGAATGTAAAGCATTCCAGTAAAGTATTTCTAGCATTCAGCTTTGGCTCATGTGTAGACTTATTTGGCGATACCGGCGATACCAGCGATACCAGCGATAATAGCGCTTTATTGCTCTGTGGATGACTTGGCGGTGCTATTTCAAGGGAAGAAGGGAATACTAGACGGTGACACGGATGATACCGTCACACCCCCGAATAACTAGGTACAAATACATCAGAGGTCAATACAGAATTTCTCCCTATATATATCAGGACTGTAACCATAACAAGGAGACATCCTTTATGTCTAGAGGAAAGAGGGTTTCTACACCAACACAGAAGAGGATTCTTTACTGTAAGAGCAGTGAGACTATGGAACTCTCTACAAGGGAAAATGGTGATGGTGAACTAACTAGAAGAGTACAGGAGGGAACTGGATGCATTTCTTGGGACTCGCAATATTACCAATTATAGTTACAAAATTTCTTGAGAAAGGTCGTTGATCCAGGGATTTATACTGATTCTAGATTTGGAGTCAAGATTGGAACATTTTTACCCTAAAATGTGGAAGATTGTTTCTACTTTATAAAGTTTTTTGCCTCCGTCTGGATTAACTATGCATATTAATATGCTGAGCTGGATGTCTACTTTTTACAAAATATGTTGCTATGTATGTTACTGTGTTACATACATTTCTTTTCACTGGGGAGAAGAGAGACACCTCTGGTGACTTATCTTCTGAAGGAATAGAGGATCAGCAAGATAAAATTCAACATGCCAAATCCTTCTTTCCCTGGCATCATCTGTCGGGTGAGAGTCAGGAAGCTAGGGGCTGACTGGCCATGGACTAGTGATGAGGGGCAGGGGCTATATTCGAATTTGCGATATTTCATGAATATTTGGGCGAATATTCATCATATGTTCACAAATTTTAGATTATTTTCTTGATTGCAAAAAATCTGCAATGTAATATTCACGTAATGCGTGCAAAATACAGGCGTGGGTCACTTTTGCTACATTTTCCAAGCTGCTAGAAGTTTCCTGAGACTGGAGGAAATGGTTGGCATGGTAGAACATGGCTTTATATGCAGTTAGAGTGCTCCAATATATTCGCGATTGCGCTAATCGGCACTAATGTTGCAAATAATTTTGTATCTTTTTCTGTGATTTTTTTTATTAATTTGTGTCCTTGAAGGAGTGGCACCTTCAAGTGTGACCATGCTCCTTTTTTCTGGAGAGTAGCATTCTTGTGCACTTTTTGCCCCTACCTTGATTAGGCGGTACATATAGCTGTGTGTGCTGCTCCTCTCATTGGTTGCTTGATTCACACAGTGTCTGCTCTCCTGAATGTAAATGCCCAATGGCAAAGGTAGGTTTAGAGTAGGACCTGCCTGACTGAGACCACCTTGGCGTAGGTAGGCGGGCACAGATGTGTTTTTATCAAAATATATTACCTGAGAGTCTCAGATTTTATCATATCAGAGTCGGGGATTAGTCAATATATAATGTTTGCATCTATTGTGTTAGTGCATTTTTTTCCTTATAAATGTTGTTGTGTACATCTGCATATTCAGTTATCATATCGTGCAGGATGTTTGTATCTGTTTCTGTCATTTTTTTTCCCAGGGCCACTTTAAGTTCCCACTCTGCTCCTGCAGGAAGCCCCCATGCATATAAGATAATTGGCCTCACCGAAATTGACAAGTTTGGCCGACTTTTTTGTTGTTGCTTTTTTGGGGTCTTATATCTAGCATGGGGGTAAAGGCTTAGTGTATGGCCTGCTACAAAACCTCATGACATAGCACTTACCAGCCATCTGCCCTTGTGTTGTGCAGATTCAGTTTATAACAGCTTCATACAGAAAAGCTCGGTGTGAACTTTAGACTTTTAGAATCCTTAAGGAAGCTTTGGACTCAAACACCAAAAAGGAATAGCTGAAGTCATTAATCATCTGCTAAAAAATTTGCTAATTAGCGCCTCTGACTCACTGCTTCTCTACAGCTCAGTTTAAGAATGCCTAGTAGAAATAAAGGGAAAAAAATCTATTTGCTGTGTAGTCACAACAGCAGAAACCATTTTTCCTGCAAAAAGCAAGATGAAAAGTATCTGACGACGAGACCAAAATGCAGAGGAAAGAGGTGCATTAACTTAAACTTCACTCTGTTTGCTGAGCCTGATATGTAAATTTCAACCTATTTTTAAGGGCTGTTAAGTTTCACTCCTATCTTCCACCCAGTGAAATTTATCAAGGAAGTAGGGTTATTTTTATAGCACCCAGCGCCTGCCGATTGCCATGGAAACATGAATTGTTCAGTGTAATAAACTACCTCCCTCTGTTCTCATAAACACAAGGGGTTTGGGGGGGTACTGGAGTATGTAAAAGAAACAATTATTAGAGAGAATATAAGTCAGTCTGGAGAACTCATGTGCATCCTTCCCCAGCTAAAGAATATAACGTAGAGAGATGCTTCTGGTACTTTATTGCTACATACATACAAAGTCATGGTTAACAATCAACGTGACGCTGCCCACAATATAGGCTTTGTTGCCGCATTAACTCAAAAAATATCACAGTCAACATCAACGTATTCATATGAATCTGCTTTTGTATTCCAAAATGCTCTATAATTTACTTGTAAAATGGTATTGGAGAGAAAGATTTCATAGAAGTGAATTATATTCCAGATTGAAGGACATCAATTATGAGAAGTGGTCTGATGAAGAGTCTGTAGACGAAAAATGTCTATCCAGGGAGGTCTACTGGGTAGATAAATATATATACTGTAGGTTATTTTTTATCATAAGGTTTTAGCGATATAAACTGAGTAACATTAAAAGGCGGTTTCCAGTTTGCATCAACATCCTTTAAAATAATCATTTATGAAGACAGCTGTGATTTTGTAATGTACTTCTTTTCCCTTCAGAGCTGTTCTGGGCTGTGATCACATGACCTTGTCCATACAGTTGTTACTTCCTGTGATGTTATTTCCATGGGCGTGGCAGTGATAGGGGAGTGTCTATGTAAATAGCTGGTGGGAGGGGCTATAAAGTAGCTGGGTGTTGTGAGGGGCGGTGCTGGAGCTGTGGCCGAGGAAGGAGAAGTGCATCATGGGTTTGGTTGTATATAGCAACGGAAAGTGCTACATACAGGATGTAAACAAATCAGAGGGATTGGTTTATATAGTGAAAATGGGTCAGGAGAGTACAGATTGAAAAACAAATAATGGGCAAAATGTACATGAGGTACGCAAGTACGTGATCATATCTGTAATAAACCATAGTAATCCTGGAAAACCCATCTAAGGCACCAGATGGGGAATGCTTTTTCAGTAAGTGAATTCACTATTAGGATTATATTCAAATTATTATTATTATGCTTATGCAGCCGATATAAGTTTGCTTTTAGGTCATGCACATGGCTGCACACGTGCATACTACTGCTGTACCTCTGAATGGAGGTGCAGAAGAGACCTTATACACCTCTATGGGACCACTATTACAGTTCCACACATGATACATCTATGTGAGGTCTTCAGAAGAATCAGTCACAGTGACAGACGTCTTTAAATTAGAACATAAGTATAATATCCTATTGATATAATATTGAACTTCTTTCCACTAAAAGGCTGAAAAGAAAAGAGGTTGTCTGACTTATTTAAAAAGAGACCAAAGCCAACATTTTCTCCTTTGTTATTTTCATTGCTGCCCCTGTAGTCCTTCCCACCGGGGATGTGTTACGTCATATGCTATATACCCTACGTCAGCACTGGAGCAGATCGCTGGCCTTAGCAGTATACTGCATGAGACACAGAGGCTGGAAAGAAAGCACTTCCTGATGCAATAACCCAGAGAGCTACTGCAAATGATTGCTTCGTTACTAATAGGTTTGTGTCCATTGCAAATTTGAATGCGCTTTTTCTGTGTGATGAAACAGCTGAAACGAGAACACTGTTTAGTTATTTTGTCCTGCTCAGTGAGAGGAGGTGGGCCCTTCTTCAGGAGAGTGATGAGTGCTGTTCAAACTGTCTAAAAGAGAGAAAACATCTGCATGTACCTGTGCAGAAGTGAGACCTGATGAGAGAAACCCTCATCCTTGCATCCCAACAACTACCACCATCCTCTGAGAGAGAAGGAAGTACAGAATATATAGACTTGTGAAGGCCAGTTTAAAGGACTGGTGCAAAGCACATACAGTAAGTGCAAAAGCTTTTCTATAGACCTTACTGCTAGAGGAATGGGTACATCAGTTCAGGTGTCCACCATGATTTTAATCACAGATTAGCTACCGGTTGGAACCCTGCTGTGGGAATTGTAGTACATATTGGGATTGTGCACCCTTTAGTAAACTTGGAAAGTAGTTTGGATCAGAGAGAGAGATTCAGAGCAGCCATTTTCCTGTCAGTTATCCCATGTTCAGCTTTGGAAACATTGTGTATATACTTTAGAGAGTCTCAACTGAATGATACCAGTGTCTTTGTTTATGAACTTTCTAAACCACCTCATTAAAGAGCACTGGACTGTTACTCTTACTCTGTCTGGTTATTGCCTTGCACCACCATTGCATGGCCTACATCATCAGGGAACCCTGCTTTGCACCTCTAAATCTCACATCACCCCATCTAACCTGCACCCACCTAACACCACACAAAAACTCCATATCTCAGGAAGTGCCCTGAGGGAAGAAAGGGTGCATCCTTGATTCACTGCACAGCCCCATGGAGCACCAGAGTGAGGACAGCCACTGTGAACCACTACTACTAGATGTGCCACCACTACTGCTTTCATCTTCCTCTCTACCTTCCCCGGCAAGCCGCTGAGTCTTTGGATTCACATGGTATATGAAATGTTATGCCAAGTCATGACCTATGTCCTATGTCAAAAAATTGTAATCTCTTTTCAAAGAGAACCAGTCGCCACAACAGACAACTAAGGACATGAGAATAATACCCTGATACTGTTATACTAGTGGGTAATATTACACCCAGTAACCAGCCCCCACCCTCCAAAGGGATATCATATTATAAAATGAATATATGTCCACCATACATTACTGAAAATGCCACAAGTCAGCCTACTAGAGATGAACTAATCATTTACAAATGCGATTGACCAAATCGGTTGACCAATTTGATTGGTGTCCAAATCTATTCTACTGGAATCGAAAGCACTCCAATTGACCTGGAAATTTGTGCATATTTGTCAATTTCGTTTTCTCTACTCTTTTTTTCTTTTTTTTTCCATTTCCTATTGTCTACTAAATTGTCTATTGTGTGTGCCATTGAGGACCTCAAAGCTATGCAGTAATGTGGGGGTACGGATAGGGGCAACAGAAATTGCAGAGGGTGGCAGAAATGACAACAAGGTCTTTTAACGATTAAGTCCTGAACAAATGTCTCTACAATCACATGAACGTTTTTAGTCCTTTTTTGAGAAATACATTATGAAAAGCCACAATGAAGACGCATTATACTCTTCAGTACTGCTGATATCTGTGCCCTAAGAATCTTTATCATTATGTAATAAAGGTTCCTGCTGTGTCATCACATAGTTCAGGGTCTTTTGGAGCTTTTTGAAAGGTCTACTCATTGATCAATAGTCCAACAGCTGGTGGTGATTCTAGAACATGAATAAAGCCTGTTCACCAGACATTCAAAAGCCACCAAAAGTAGCTCTCAGCAAAGGTCAACTATGATTGTTATCAAGTCAATGAGCATTATCTCAGCGCTACTGTCCTCATCAGGACCTTGTATATCCTGCATTGATGGGAATGTAAAAAGCCCAAACAACAAAATTGGAAATGCTTAGATATGTAGCGTAATTTACTGCTAGGCAGCAGCTAAGAAAAGAAATTGCTGAACATTAGATTTTGCAGCCACAGATGTTCATTATTACTTACAATTTTATTAAAAGGGACCAAAACCTTTGCTGAAACCATGAAGGTACAGCAGGGCTTCTCCCAGCGTCATTCACCTTCAGGTTTCATCAACTCTTCTTTTCCAGTATGCACAGTACGGATCCATAGAAAGTACTTGGGATCCATACTGAGTACACTGGAAAAGCTAAGTAGAGCAGATGAAACTAGCAGGTGCGGATCACCCTTTGAACCACTGCTGCACCATTGTGGTTTCAGCAAAGTTTAGGTCCCCTTTAAATATTACTGTATATCAGTAATAAGAGGAATAGGTTGTCTAAGCCTGAACACAGGAAAGCTCAATAGGAATTTTTTTTCTAGCATTCCAACTATTAGATGAACCACAGCTGAAATGTTTGATTTGGACCATTTACTGTGTTCTTGGTGCAGATTCCATAGGCAAGACGCTAACCACAAGGTCATTTATATGGGGAATTATTTTTTCTGCCATGGTGCGGGAAAAAAAAAAATATGACATGTTCATTTCTTGATGCGGATTCTGTGCCAAATCCACAGCCAAAGTTCCAACTGAAATGGGTAGAATAAAAAAACATCAAAAAAGTGCAGAATTTTTCAGTGGATTCAAAGTTAAAGGAGTTAGTAAAACTTTACAAGAGGCGGATATACTACTGTTAAAATGTAGGTACTGTAAACCTACATAGGCAATCTAAGTAGGTGCCAAATATATCCCAGTGGCTCATGCTGGGTGATACATTTTGTGGATCTTGCTAAAAGTTAGACACTTGTTTTAGGACACACCACCCATTAGTTGGCCTTTATTGCATCAAAATTACGTCCTAAAATAGGAACATGTCGTCACCTCTCTATGAGAAGAGGCCCCGCGCTCAAAATAGGTGCAGGTCTCAGAGGTGGGACCTGCATCTATCGGATTTTTATGACATATCCTGTGGATATAGTAATAGTGTTCAATCACTGTTTGAAAAAGGCACAGTTTGTGCCGAAACGCGTCACAGATACAGATATGCCACAATAAATAAATATTTGCAAGACTTCAAGAGTGAGTGCCAGTCCTGTACTATTACTATTGTATGGGACGCCAGTCCTAGGACATGTGCACGACCACGCCATATCGCAGTGCCAACTGATCTACAGCACACATCCTGTGGATATGTCTTAAAGGTCCAGATGAGAATAACTCTTAAGTAGCTTTTTTTTTATATTCACAGGCAGTATTGATAAAACTATCTCTCTTATATACAGCATGTACACACACATAAATTAAATAGCCTAATTCTGGTAACATTGCCCAATGGGCGTCCCTGATCGTGCAAATAATCCCATTATGGTCCACTAAGTAACCTTTAAGAAAAAGTCTACTGATTCTTATAGATGACATTCTGGAACTGCGGGTTAGAATCACAAAGACTTTTCTGCCCATTCCATATCCCTAGTCTCATCATACAGGGACTGGAACTAAAGGGAATTCAGTGCTGCTATAAAGAAAGCTATGGTTCTATGATCATGAAAGAAGGTATTTAAAGGGATACTTTAAACCATCAGAAAGGAGTATTTTTTAATCCAATATTTACAGAAAACAATTTTCAGCAGTTCTAATGTCATTGAAATGATGAATATAAATATAAAATATTGTACTCCTGTAGCAGTCAGCAAAGAGAAATAAAACTTCTATATAGCTAAGAATCCCATTGTGAGTTTACTTCTGCTGTAAGGGAAAATTGTATCTGCTGGTATAATAGTAGATTAATAGAAAATGGATAACAGCATGAGGGATCTAATGTTCTCTTGATAGGTCCATAGAAGAGTATTATACCTATCTGTGTAATGTGTGATGCTCTAATTGAGTTATTCATCCTCTTCCCTCTCTGGCCAAAGTGAGTGGTCTGACTGAGAAAGTCAAGCAAGGCTGTTTGCCGTGCTAAAAATCCAAACAAAGGCAGAAGTTAAAGGGCTAAGACCTGCAGTAGAATACATGTTAAACCATCCATCTGTTTTTTGTAATACAATTTACATAAAATATTCACATATAGGTTGTTGATATGTGATTAAAAAAATTGATGTAGTGTTGCTTTAAACACTACATGCACATTATTAACACTACTCTGTGAAAGTACTGTATCAGTTCTGCTGTGAACATGTACTGTGATGTTAAAAAGTATTTGTCCCCTTTAAAGATATACTCAAAATGTAATATTGGACAAAAGAAATCTAAATACATAAAACATAATGTCTAAAAATATTTTTTTTAAAAACTGTTTTACATAGTTACATAGTTGTTAAGGTTGGAAAAAGACCATCAAGTCCAACCTGTAAATCTGCTATATTGATCCATGGAACAAATCCCTGAATCAATGTCCATCTTCCTTTTAAGGAGAGGTTGGGCCAAAGGGAAGGGGTGTGTAGTACATGATTTCTATGCATTGTCATAACCCTCAATGTTATTTTGATTTAAAAATTTATCTAAACCTTTTTTGAAGCCATCTAGATGACTTTATAATTCAAAATAAAATTGAGGCTTATTAATAGTGTTGAGCGAACCTGAACTTTAAAGTTTGGGTCCGTGCTGAACTTTAAGACTTTTGGTACCCAGACCCGAACCCGAACTTTGCCAAGAAAAGTTTGGGTTTGAGTTCGGTGTTTAGGCATTTAATAAAGCTTGTTGAAAGGCTGCAGGGAAGCCAATCAGAAAGCTTTTAAGCTGTGTGCCCTTAGAAGCCATCACAGCCATGCCTACTAACGACATGGCTGTGATTGGCCAATGCATCATGTGACTCAACCTCTATATAAGCTGGAACACGTGTAGCACCGCCCATCAGCTCTCAGTAGTGAAGGGACAGAAAGCAGGCAGCTGAAGTGAAGGACAGTGTTAGTGCGATTCTTTGCATCCCTGACAAAGAAAGATAATCATAAATCTGGCTGTTAATTCTGTGGGTGACCTACAGCGATTTTTTTTTTGTGGGTACAATGCAACATTGTACTTTGTACCCCTGACACAGAAATATAATAGTTAATCTGTCTGTTAGTTAGGTGCGCGTCATATACCCATTTATTGTGTGAAGTACACCTGCACTGCATACGTGACAGGGAAATTGATATAGTTAATCTGTCTGTTAGTTCAGTGGGTGACCTCAAAGAATGAGGAGAGCATGAAATAAGGGAAGTGGCCCTGGTCGTGATGCTGCTGGGGTTGGTGGAGCTCCTGTTGCAGGGAGAGGACGTGGTCGATCTGTGCCAGCTACACGCCCAAATGAAACACCTTCCTCAGGTGCACATAGGTGACAGAACGTTCAGCGTTATTTTGTAGGCCCGAATAGCGGTGTACAAATGGTAAGTCCAAAACAAGTAGAGGCAGTAGTAGATTGGGTGGCTGACAGTGCCTCCAGTTTCTTCACATTGTCTCCCACCCAGTCCTCTGCTGAAAGCGCAGAAATGGCACCTGCAGCCCATGGGCATCTGTCTTTCACCTCACCCCGTTGCAAATCAGCCAAGCAGTCTGAGCCCCAAGTCATGCAGCAGTCTCTTATGCTTTTTGATGACTCTGCTGGCAGGGTTTCCGAGGGCCGTCCACATAGCCCTGCCTCAGAAGTGGAAGAGATTGAGTGCACCAATGCCCAACCACTTATGTTTCAAGATGTGGACATGGAAGGACCACCGCAGCACATCTCTGATGATGACGAAACACAGGTGCCAACTGCTGTGGCTTTCTGCAGTGTTTAGACCGGTAAGGAGGGCAGAGGTGAAGAGTGGGTGGAAGATGATGTGGAGGATGATGAGGTCCTAGACCCCACATGGAATCAAGGTCATGCGAGTGACGTGTGCAGTTCAGAGGAAGAGGTGGCACCAGCTGCACAGCAAAAGAGGGAGCAGTGTGCAAAAGTAGAGTGGCCTTCCCCTAGTCAGTACGCCTGCTACTGCCCACCGCACCCAGGGAGCACACCAAAGCCAGCTCCAAATAGTTCCCTGGCGTGGCAGTTCTTCAGACCATGTGCTGATGACAAAACGCGAGTGGTTTGCACGCTGTACTATCAGAGCCAGAAGTGAGGCATAAATGTTCTAAACCTGAGCACCACCTGCATGACCAGGCATCTAAATGCAAAGCAGGAGCTGCAGTGGAGTAAACACCTTAAAAACCATGAAAGATCTCAGGCTCCTCCTAGTCCCTTCTCTGCTGCAGTCTCGGCCTCTTCCTCCCCCTCTGGAGTGACAGTAACACCTGCCACCCTGCAAACAGAGGATGTGGCAGCAATGCCACCACGTCCATCACAGTCACCAAGCATCTCCACAATGTCCTATGGAAGCGTTCCGCTGTCCATTTCCCAAACACTGGAGAGAAAAAGGAAGTACCTCCCTACCCACCCGCGATCCCTGGCCCCGAATGCTAGCATTTTTCAAAATTCCTGGCCTTTGAAATGCTATCATTCCATAAAATTCCATGAAATGCTGGTGGAGACGGAGATTTTTTAAAACTTATGGTAGTGGCTGTCCCACAGTACGTGGTTCCCAGCCGCCACTACTTTTCCAGGCGAGCCAGCCCAGCCCTGCACAACCAAGTGGGGGACAAAATTAGGTGTGCACTGCGCAACGCCATCTGTGGCAAGGTCCACATAACCACGGATACGTGGACCAGTAAGCACGGGCAGGGACGTTATATCCCCTTAAGTGCACACTGGGTAAATGCAGTGGCGGCTGGACCTGAGGCGGATAGCAGTTTGGCGCATATCCTTCTGCCACCGAGGATTGAAGGACGTTTCTCTTTGCCTCCTCCTTCTACTCCGCTTCCTCCTCTACCGCCTCCTCATCCGGTCAGCGTAACACCTTCACCACCAACGTCTGCACAGCCAGGGGAAACGAGAGCAGGCTGTTTTGAAACAGCAGTAGCTGTGGACGGGCATGAGTGGTTGGTGCCACTGAGCCTCAAGCCCAGCCTGGTGGTGTGCGATAATGGGCAAAATCTCATAGCAGCTCTGGGCCTAGCCAATTTGATGCACATCCCTTGCCTGGCGCATGTGCTGAATTTGGTGATGCAGAGGTTCCTGAAAAATTACCCCTATATGTCAGAGCTGCTGCAGAAAGTGCGGTCCGTCTGTGCGCTCTTTCGGCGTTCTCATCCTGCTGCTGCTCACCTGTCTGCGCTGCAGTGTAACTTCGGCCTTCCCGCTCACCGCCTCATCTGCGACGTGCCCACAAGGTGGAATTCCACCTTGCACATGCTGGAGAGACTGTGGGAGCAGTAGCAGGTGATAGTTGCGCTGTTTTGAGTACTCCACCAACATGGCCAGTGCCGATGACGCAGTCCTCAGTGTTACTATCCCACTTCTATGGCTCCTTGAAAAAACGCTTGGGGTGATGATGGAGGAGTATGTGGCACAGGAGGAAAAGGAGAAGGAAGAGGGATTATTACCATGGTTATCAGGCCAGTCATTCACAAGTGGCTCCGAGGGTGGTTTCCTTCACCAACAGAGGCCAGGTACACAATTGTCCAGCCACAGCACAGTTCTGGAGGATGAAGAGGAAGAGGATGATGAGGAGGAGGAACCATGTTCACAGCAGGGTGGCACCCAAAGAAGCTCATAGCTCATAGGCATCACTGGAGCATGGCTGGGGGGATACAGAGGACACAGACGATGCACCTGCCACAGAGGACAGCTTGTCGTTACCTCTGGGCAGCCTGGCACACATGAGCGACTACATGCTGGAGTGCCTGTGCAATGACCACCGAGTTGCCCACATTCTAACCAGTGCTGATTACTGGGTGGCCACCCTGCTCGATCCCCGCTACAAGGACAATATTCCGTCCTTAATTCCGTCACTGGAGCGTGATCGGAAGATGCGCGAATTCAAGCGCACACTGGTAGACACGCTGCTGGTGGCATTCCCACCTGACACTGGGGGCTCAGTGGAAGCACAAGGCGATGACAGAGGAGGAGAAAGAAGTCGCCAACATAGCTGGGGCACCGCCAGCACCTCAGAAGGGAGGGTTAGCATGGCCGAAATGTGGAAAAGCTTTGTCAGCATGCCACAACAGCCAGCACCACCAGCTGATATGGAATGTCTTAGCAGGAGGTAGCATTTCACCAACATGGTGGAACAGTACGTGTGCACACACCTACACGTACTGACTGATGGGTCTGCCCCATTCAACTTCTGGGTCTCCAAATTGGGCACTTGGCCTGAGCTTGCCCTTTACGCCTTGGAGGTGCTGGCCTGCCCTGTGGCCAAGTGTATTGTCCGAACGTGTGTTTAGCACGGCAGGGGGGTGATCACAGACAAGCGCAGCCGCCTGTCCACAGCCAATGTGGACAAGCTCATGTTCATTAAAATGAACCAGGCATGGATCCCAAAGGACTTGTCCGTACCTTGTGCAGAATAGACAAGTATATCGGCCGCACCCAGCCATTGTTATACTCCAGTGCACTTTCTCTTTGTTTTCTTTTTTATATTTCTCAATATTTTGTGGTCTTCCCAAATTTATAAAAAAATTCATTCAAAAATGACAAAAATAGTGTTGGCTACCTCCTTCTCCTTCACCACCACTTCCACCTACACCACCACGTTCACCGCCTCCTCAACCTCCTACTCCACTTTGACCTCCGCCTCCTAGTTCAAGATCATTATTTTTCACTTTTTTTAAAATTCTATGTTATTTTAATTCATTTCCCTATCCACATTTGTTTGTAGGGCAATTGCTCTTACCCCAATTTTGCTTCCTTTTGCAGCCCTCTAGCCCTTACTTTAGAGCCATTTTAGTGCCCCAAAGTTCAGGTCCCCATTGACTTCAATGGGGTTCGGGTTTGGGGTCAAGTTCGGGCCCCGAACTCAAACTTTGCGGCGCAGTTCGGCCGAACCCGGCGAACACGAACTTCCAGTTGTTTGCTCAACCCTACTTATTACTGATGGGCCCATGTCTTGAGGCAGCAAAGTTTTTTATTACTTTAATAAAATTGTCCAATTTCTTTGCCGTCCACATGAAATAACTGGTTGCACCCCATTAAACAACCAAGTATGTTTCTGTTGAGGAATTATATGCCACTTTTCTATGCAGAACTACTCTAATTCAGACATACTGGCAGGTTTTCACTACTGAATTGCTTATTTTAGGTCCTGCCATGGCATCTCTATTTGGATCAAGTCAGGACTATTGTTTCTCACCCATTTAGATGTGTATTGAAAGATTATCTTTAGGTTTAGTATACAGGCAGATAACCTGACATTCTCCTAAAGAATTTTTTGCTAAAGTCATGGTTGCTTAATACTGATGGATCTAGGTCTTGCTTGTGGGCCAATGAGAAGGCTGCAATGTCTTTGTCTGAGCTTAGCAACATCCCTAGCAACCAATAGGAAAGCTGCCTACCCCTTACTATATAAGAACCTCCCCAGCAGCCATTTTCTCCAGTTTTTTCAAGTTCTGAGAGAGAGAGCAGTGTCATTGCTGTGCTCTGTGCTTTCCACACTACAGTAGATAGTTAGATAGCTTATATATATAATACAGATAGTCAGTGTAGGTTATATCCTGATATAGTGTAGCTGTTGCAGTGCAGGGTGTTAGGTAGTGCGATAGGTTCTGCTGTCCATACATATAAGCAGACCTACTAAAATGTGAAGTTTCATGTATTGCACCAAAATATTCACATAATTAGTGTTGATTAGTGCAATCACAGATATATTGGAGCGCTCTAACTGCATATAAAGCTATTTTTAATGTTCTGCTATGCTAACCATTTTCTCCAGTCTCAGGAAACTTCTAGCAGCTTGGAAAATTTAGCAAAAGTGACCCACGCCTGTATTTCGCGTGCATTACGCGAATATTACATTACCGATTTTTCACAATCCCAAAAAATAATCTTGAATTAGCGAATTCGCGAATATATTTGCCCAATTATTCGTGAAATATCACGAATTCGAGTATAGCCCTGTCGCTCTAATCGTGATAAGACAGCACAAGCTACTTCTGGCGAACGATGATTTTTAAGCATGCTGAAAGATTGCAATTGCCGATGAACGTTCACTGTGTCATTGGTGGTATTGTTAGGGCTGCATTACACAGGCAGATCATCGCTAACTAGCGTTTGAAAACTCGTAAGCTATGATCTGGCCAACGTCGGCAGGTCTAATACAGCCCAAAGACTGGTGTGTGTGATGCCAGTCAATAACTTTCTTTTTCTACAGAGACACATCAGTCTGCATGAAAGCTGTAGACAAAAATAAATGTAGGATAATTTGAGCAAGACTTTTATTTATGTTAATGTATACAATATATGCATTGACCACATAGGTACATTTTTTAAAATTAGGTATGAAGTACTTCCTAACCATGCCCCAGAAGCTCCTGCCATTAGCCTAGGTAAAGGCCACAGTCTGAAGATTTGGACCTCTGGCCTTTGCACACACTTCAGGCACTGGTGCCTTGTTATTATCTTCACTGCACGTTCATACAGACTTGTACAACTCAAATAAGTTAAAGGTCTTATTCTATGAACTTGAAAAATATATATCTGAAGAAATGTGCGCCATTATTTTTTTAATCAAGTAGTTTTTAATAAAGTTTTAACAGTAGCAAACATCCAAAGCAAAATACCTCTCTCTCCCTCCCT